>NW_007730372.1:101933-103185 GCF_000696425.1 Galeopterus variegatus
TTTTAACAGTTGCATGAAATCTGAGCTAGAAATCTGGAACCAATTACTAGGAGGAGAACAGATAAAATGATACTTAAAAGATAATAAACATAGGGTCAGAATTAGCGCTTTGGGGTAAGAATCATTCTTTAGCAAAAATTTTAAAATAATTTTAAGATAGTTTTAGAATCTATTTCAACTCTAAACAAATTGTCTCTAAGTTATTTCTGACACCTTTCAGAGTTGTTCCTATCATTTTAGAACTTTCAGCTTTTACATTTCCAACCTTAAAATCCACAGCTATTTTAGCATTGGCTAGGCAAGTTGTGTTATGCCCCCTGGTGGCAACATGGATAAGAAGATGAGAGGCATATTTCAATCAAAGGGAAGGGGAAAGCCAACTTAATTGAAATAGGTGGCAGGCCCTGACTTTGAAATGGAATTCCATATAAAACTTTTCTGGTCTTACTAAAAATAGAAAACATCCTGTTAAACTAAAATCAGATGTATTAACTCTAGCCTGAGAGGTGCATATTTCAATTTCCCTTGCTTTGTCATAAAATGGATTAGATCCTTGAAATATGTCAGTTGAACTTGAAATTAAATATTTGCTCTACATACAGCTAAGTAGCTGAACTTATAAAAGATACTAGTCTGTCTGCACAGTATTTCCTTTAAAATCAGGCCTCAGCACATGCAACATACACATGATATCATTTGCTTCTTGTTAATTTCCCTGTATTAATGAACTTTAAAAGGTTACATGGCCCACATAGTCATTTTCAAGAAGCCTCTGAAAAAAAATTCTAAATTTTATAAACTACTCTTCAATCAAAATAGTCAAATATAGGTTTTAATGTGTACTGTACTGAGGGCCTGTTGAACAAAGCTTTTTACCTGTTTGGGGGCAAAAACAGATGAGAAAGAAGATATCAAACTACTAGAACATATGTTGATATTTAGCATGAGGAAACGTATAAAAGATAAGCGTTTCTCGCTGAATTAATATAAACATGGTCTCAATGGCTATATCATTTGGTCACAGGAGAGAAAAATGGCTATTCCTTAAGCAAACATTTAAGTGACAAGGTACTCAGTACTATGCCCGACTAGAAATACTGCTACAGATGTAGTCAGTGGCCTCAAGAAATTCAAAATCTAGCCAGCTAGAAAACATGTTTAATAAAATTACAATATAACACAAATTATAGTGAAATAACAAAAAAAAGAAAAAAACTGATAGTTAAAAAAAGTATTACAACTGAGTGTTGAC
>NW_007730372.1:103338-106140 GCF_000696425.1 Galeopterus variegatus
GAAATAACAAAAAAAAGAAAAAAACTGATAGTTAAAAAAAGTATTACAACTGAGTGTTGACCGAGACTTGAAAAATTAGTATTTCCGAGTTGAACAAAGGAAAGACATGATAAACTTAGGGAAGAAACGTATAAATACATGGAAATATTGCTTGAGGATAAAGCTCAAGTGAGAAGTGGCATGAGAAAAGTCAAGAGAGCCTAGATTATGAAGGGTCTTGAAATCCATGCAAGTTTACTTTATCCTAGGAGCAAAACGTCCCAAGAAAAATACTAATCAGTTCTGTTTATTAAGTAGTTAGATCCAGAAAAGCAATTATTAATTGGAATGTCTGTGCCTACTGGGCACTGTACAAACTCTTAAACCTTGGAATCATATTGAACATTGCCACTTTCCTGTTCTATAATAATTTTCACGTGATACTTGCTCTTCATCATAGCAGATACCAAAAACCCCGCCTCACAAAGATATGTCACTGAAAGGAAAGTACTGTGGTCTAACAATGAAACTTTGAACTACCTTGAACTAATAAGTTTGCAATGCTGTCTGACAGACATCAGGTATCACTGTTTCAACAAAGGGCAGAGTAGAGACATTAATTGCTGCACAAGTTATTTTAATTATAAATTAATAAAAGTCTACATTAAATCTTATAAACTAACCACTTATGAGAATATATAAAAACTGAATGAGCCTACATTATTTGGTACTTTGGAAACTTCATAAGTTCAACATAACTATTCCCTTTCCAAACAGAATTTAAAGATGACAAACTTTATAAAACACATATAATTTTGTTAATCAGGTTGACATTCTGAACATCTTCTTTTTCAGTTCAGCTGTTTTCTCATCTATCCTAGCATAACATTCCTCTGCTGCCTTTTCAATGCCTTCATGGTATTTCTCCAAAGCAGTTTTCATGTTTAGAAATATTTCCTAAGTAGAAAATAAAATAGAATAAGAATTATTCCATGCAACCTAAACTAAAAATGAGTTATAAGAATTTCAATAGTTTCACTCATATTTATTAACAATTTAAAACCTAAACGCTTATGCATACACACATGTACATGTGTGTGCCTGCTCTTATTAATAATTCACCCTGCAAGCTGCACTAACACATCAAAAAAGTCTGCCACTTAGAACAAAGCAGAGACATGACAATGGCTAGAATTCCAAGACATTAAGAACAAACATTTCTAATTATCAAGGAAAAAATTTCACTTTGGAGCTTTCCATGTTAAACATGGAAAATACCTAGATTACTGTAGATAATGATTACCTCTGCATTTGACCTTGATGTTCATTAAAGGATATGTAAACAGACTTAATAAGTAATCTATAGGACCGAAAAATATATTAATACCTTTAAGAGTTTTTTAATAAACTGATCAAGTGGTTTAAACCTATATGGATGTGTTAAGAATTAAAAAATGAGAACAGAACAATTTTTATAGATTAAATAAGAAATTAGCCTATACACATTTTCATCTATCTCCTACTTATCAAATATAATATTAATCTTCTTTTATTATTCAATCTTCTAGACAAAAAAATTCTCAAACCATGATACAAGTAACAGTATAAGCATAAGACATGCTTTGCTGCTGAAATAAAACTGCAGCCCTTTTTCAACAGGGGAAAAAAGCAGTAAATGGGTATAATGTTTTCAATTTTAAGCATCTCTTCCATTAAGTTTTTCTTAAACCTATAGTTTTGGCTACTACTTATCTTAGACTTAAATTCTAGCAGAGATACTGATTTTGAATAAATTACATAGATTATAATTTAATATAGCATAAATTCATAATGTTCCAGGAAAAGAAAACTATTTCCAGCAACTCTGCTACTTATGCAAGTTTGAGAACTATTACTCCAAATTAGGCAAATATAAATATACATCTAAGATTAAACACTCTCCAAAAATTCACTTATTAAATCCTAATACAAAAATAAGAGTGTGTTTAGATTTCCAAGATCTAAGGAGGTACCAAATTACACTTTGACAAGATATGAACCATTATAAAAATCAAAAAATTCTGGAAGCTTTATTGCTTAAATCTTATAGAAAAAAAAAAGGTGAATTAATTGCTAGCTTGTGTGAATGCCATTTTTTAAAAAAGCAGTACATTCAGCAACTATAGATCAATTTAACTTCCTAGTTCTACAGGGGTATATGTTTATTCATACTAAAAAGAACTGAATAAATTTGGTAGAAAGATTATGTGTGAGAAACTATCAAAACTAAGTGTGGCTAAATAAAGACATACAATCTATAAATATCTAAACCAACCATTTCAACATACTCAAAGGAGCACTTTCCTCCTAAGAGTGAATATACTCTCAAGGAGGAACCAAATTCTGCAGAAAGAGCCATAGTAAATAAATAAAGCACTAAAGCCCAATCCCAGTGACGTGTACACAGAAGCAAACAAACACCTGAAGTTCTAAGCCAACCCTCAAAAGATGTTTAATGGTGACAGATCATAGCCCTGACAAATGCTATATATTTTGGAGTTTCCAATTAAATTCTATACCCAATTGGAACTTTATAATATTAACTCACAATAATTGACATATAATAAGTCTTACTGTGATGGCCTTCACTGAAGTTAAATATTTTAAAATTCAAAGTCTAGTTCTGTGCTGTCTACTATGGTAACCCTTGGCCACATGTGGCTATTTAAATTTAACAGAATGTAAAAAATAAATAAATAAATAAATTTAACAGAATTTAAATTAAATAAAAATTCAGTTCCTCAGTTGCACTAGTCACAAGTCAAGGGCTCAATAGCCACATGT
>NW_007730372.1:107078-107754 GCF_000696425.1 Galeopterus variegatus
AAATAAAAATTCAGTTCCTCAGTTGCACTAGTCACAAGTCAAGGGCTCAATAGCCACATGTGTCTACTGGCTATAGTATCGAACAGTACAGACGATCATTTCTATTACTATTGGATAGTGTTCGTCTAGAAAATTATCTCACTTTTCAAACCAAAGAAATTTAAGATTATATAATGATGGAGTTTGGATGTACTGTCCTCCTAGAACTCATGTGGAAATTGGATCCCCAATGTGGCAGTGTTGGAAACTGACTGAGTCATGGGATGGATCCTGCATGAATGGATTAATGCTCTCCTTGGGGGGGTGGGAATAGTGAGTTCTTGTCCTATTAGTTCCTGTAAGAGCTGGGTTTTTTTTTTTTTTTCCTTTTTGTCTTTTTTACTGACCGGTAACGGGATCGCAACCNGAAACTGACTGAGTCATGGGATGGATCCTGCATGAATGGATTAATGCTCTCCTTGGGGGGGGTGGGAATAGTGAGTTCTTGTCCTATTAGTTCCTGTGAGAGCTGGGATTTTTTTTTTTTTCCTTTTTGTCTTTTTTACTGACCGGTAACGGCATCGCAACCCTCGGTGTCGCGCCCGCACGGGGGACCGGCAACGGGATCACAACCCTCGGTGTTGCACCCGCACCGCGCTCAGCCAGTGAGCGGGAACGGGTCTCCACATGGGATCCG
>NW_007730372.1:108614-130596 GCF_000696425.1 Galeopterus variegatus
ACTGTCCTCCTAGAACTCATGTGGAAATTGGATCTCCAATGTGGCAGTGTTGGAAACTGACTGAGTCATGGGATGGATCCTGCATGAATGGATTAATGCTCTCCTTGGGGGGGGTGGGAATAGTGAGTTCTTGTCCTATTAGTTCCTGTGAGAGCTGGGATTTTTTTTTTTTTCCTTTTTGTCTTTTTTACTGACCGGTAACGGCATCGCAACCCTCGGTGTCGCGCCCGCACGGGGGACCGGCAACGGGATCACAACCCTCGGTGTTGCACCCGCACCGCGCTCAGCCAGCGAGCGGGAACGGGTCTCCACATGGGATCCGAACCCTCGGCGGGAGCGCCGCCACACTCTCAAGCGGCGCACTCTCCAGTGCGCCACCCGGCTGGCGCAGAGCTGGTTTTTTAAAAGACTCTGTTACCTCCCCCATCTCTCTCTCTTGCTTCCTCTCACCATGTGATCTGATTGTACCCACCAGGTGCCTGTTGCTTTCTGCCATGAGTAGAAGCAGCCTGAGGCTCGTGGCAGATGCAGCTGTCCCAGAATTGTAAGCAAATAAACCTCTGTTCTTTATAAATTACCCAGTCTCAGGTATTCTGTATAGCAACACAAAACAGACTAATACATATGATATCCATAGAGATTTATAGTCAGCATAGCCATTAACCCACAAGTATGTTTTAATTTATCAAACAAATATATTGCTGGGTATTTTCTACAAGTAGCACTGCAAATAGTAAAATATTACAATGGAAGACATAATTATACTTTCTACCTTAAAGAAACATATAACCAGACAAGATTGAATATTTAGCACATGAAATACACCCAGTGCAAATGAGGAACTAAATTTTTTGTTTTATTTCACTGTAATTAATTTAAACTTCGGTGTAGTCACATACTGCTAGTAGTCACTCCATTGGACAGTACAGATTCAGATTACTAAAACAGATTGAAAATGCTATAGTTATTTGAAAGAGAGAAATCAAAGATACTTGAAAGAAGCCAGAGAAAGTTATACAGAAGATATAATTTCTACTGAACCTTAAATAATAGAAATGATTAGCTTAGATACAAAACTTTGAAAGTCCTAGAAGTGGGGATCACACCTTCTTTACAACTTACTCCCTAGGTCAAGTGTAGTGTCTGACAACTAGTAGATGCATAGGCCATTTGTTGCAATATTAATGAATGAATAAACTGCAGGAAAACAGGGAGCTCCTATTTTAAACAAGGCAGTATAGTATTGAGAATGATATTTTAGCAGGATAAATTTGGCAATACTTAGTATTTAAGGCAGATTTGATAGAGAAGAATGTAAACTCAAGAAAAAAATTTAGCAATCCATAAGTATCACGAAATTCTGTGATAAATGTATAAATAAAAAGGGGTAGTTATGAACAGTACCACTGAGTAAATCATAAAATTAACTTGATGAGTGGATGTCAGGATTACTTAAAGCAATTCCAAAATTTCTATTCTTTGTGACAGAAAATGATGCCATTGAGAAATATGAAGAAATTGAGTGAAAGAGAAAGGGAGGGAGAAGGAGAGAGAAANGAAACTGACTGAGTCATGGGATGGATCCTGCATGAATGGATTAATGCTCTCCTTGGGGGGGTGGGAATAGTGAGTTCTTGTCCTATTAGTTCCTGTAAGAGCTGGGTTTTTTTTTTTTTTCCCGCACTGCGCTCAGCCAGTGAGCGGGAACGGGTCTCCACATGGGATCCGAACCCTCGGCAGGAGCGCCGCCACACTCTCAAGCGGCGCACTCTCCAGTGCGCCACCGGGCTGGCGCAGAGCTGGTTTTTTAAAAGACTCTGTTACCTCCCCCATCTCTCTCTCTTGCTTCCTCTCACCATGTGATCTGCACCTTCTTTACAACTTACTCCCTAGGTCAAGTGTAGTGTCTGACAACTAGTAGATGCATAGGCCATTTGTTGCAATATTAATGAATGAATAAACTGCAGGAAAACAGGGAGCTCCTATTTTAAACAAGGCAGTATAGTATTGAGAATGATATTTTAGCAGGATAAATTTGGCAATACTTAGTATTTAAGGCAGATTTGATAGAGAAGAATGTAAACTCAAGAAAAAAATTTAGCAATCCATAAGTATCACGAAATTCTGTGATAAATGTATAAATAAAAAGGGGTAGTTATGAACAGTACCACTGAGTAAATCATAAAATTAACTTGATGACTGGATGTCAGGATTACTTAAAGCAAGTCCAAAATTTCTATTCTTTGTGACAGAAAATGATGCCATTGAGAAATATGAAGAAATTGAGTGAAAGAGAAAGGGAGGGAGAAGGAGAGAGAAAGGAAGAAGAGTACAGACATGGGAAGATGTTGAATGTGATTTTATATACGTTACTTTTGTTGGGAGTGGCCAGAAAAGGAAACAGATTTTTTAAAGCTATC
The DNA here is from genome assembly GCF_000696425.1 of Galeopterus variegatus. Lineage (NCBI taxonomy): Eukaryota > Metazoa > Chordata > Mammalia > Dermoptera > Cynocephalidae > Galeopterus > Galeopterus variegatus. The sequence goes on from NW_007730372.1 coordinate 111,035, forward strand.
CAAATAAAGGTAATAATTGAAACTAAAAAAGATGGTAAAGAACATTTATCCCATCTCTTAAGGGAATATCTATGGGAAAGAATATTTAATGAAAAAAGGAATATGGTGATCCCTAGAATCCAACAGAATTGTACAAAAAACAATTTGGCAATCCTCTTCTCCTTTTCATGGAGGATGATTATGAAGTAATAAGCTTAAGGGAATATCTATGGGAAAGAATATTTAATGAAAAAAGGAATATGGTGATCCCTAGAATCGTACAAAAAACAATTTGGCAATCCTCTTCTCCTTTTCATGGAGGATGATTATGAAGTAATAAGCTAAAAAGAGTTATTTAACAAAAAGTATCTGATTTCACCAAATTATTTAGAGATCTTCCCATGCTGTTGTGGAACAAATGGACATCACAATGAAGACTGGGAAAAAGTAGGTTAAACCAGCTTAGCAAGTGGAACAACTGTATCTGAAGTTTTGGTCAATAATTCTATGCTACTCTGAAGAAAAAAAATACAATGCACCAACGGTTCCAGTTCTCAATACTTTTATCTTGGAGAAAAAAAGGCATACTGATCAAATGTGCAGATGACACTAAGCAACGAGAAATAGTTAATGTGAATGATATATTTAAACTGACCTGGATATTTTAGAAATCTAGTTTGAAATAAAATGAAACCTAAAAGAAATAACAGTAAAGTCCTGAATTAAAAGTAATAGTTGCATTAAAGTATGGTAAAAAGAAATCTTAACTTGGCAGAACTGTATGTGATAGGGGGTCCTTTAAATTGATAACAAACTCAATATGAGTCAAGGTCAAGAGGCCGCTGCTAAAAATCCAACCCATTATTATGCCTCATTAACAGAAGCATTGTGCTTTGGGGCTGGTCACGCCATTATTCTGGAAAACTGTGTTTAGTACTGGATTCAACATTTTAAAAGGAATAATGACAAGTAGGAAACAGAGTAGAGATGACAGTAAATGGGACAGTGATGAATCTTAAAATTAAGCTATATAAAGAATGGCTGAAAAACTGGGGCCAATTAACCTTAATAAGAGACAGCTCAAAGAACCGATGATCATTATCCTCAAATGTGTGAAGAGTTATTAAGTAGAAGAGGGTATAGATTTGTTCCAGAGAGAAGAGCTGGGTTCACTAAAGTACAGAAATGATTAAACTCAAAACAACAAACAACATTTTAACAACGAAAGCTGTCCTAGTAGAACAGGTTGGTGGTTCAGTGTTATACCACTGAAAATTGAGCAGAACATATCAATGGTTCTCAAAAGCCAAGATAAAAAAATATAGGTTTATGGGTCCTATTGTTGGAGATTCTAATTCAATGTACTTGGGTGGAGGTTTGTTTTTCATTTTAAAATTCCTCACTGAATGCTAATACACAGCCAGTTTTAAGAAACGCCATGCTAAATGACCTTTCAATTTTACAAATATTTATGGAAAGCATACTCCATTCACAGGTACTTCAAAAAGTTTGTGGAAAAATGGATATGAATCTTTCCATGAACTTTCTGAAGATCCTTCATATAAAGCACCATTCTAGACATGGTTTGACATGACGTTCTATTGTCAAAAAACAAAATGTTATTGGTAAGACATACACACAAACCTAACAGTAATATAAGGTAGGCATGGTCATCTTTTATGACTGATAATGGTATCTCAAATTTGAGTAACTAGTTACTAATTCATTAAAATTGGTTTATTAACTGTACCTACACCATGTGATAACACATAAATATTTGTTGATTTGATTTGGGTAAGTGGTAGGATTAAGTATCTCCTACAGTCTTTCTAATGCTCTTTCTAAAGGTAAAGAGGGCCAAAGACTGAATCTTAGTGAATATCCAGTTAAGGGGCAGAAAAAAACAGAGAAGAAAGAAAAAAGCATGACAGTTATACTTGGCAAAGCTTGAAGGGGATTCACAACCATTCCATTTTCTTTTACTTTTTCTTTCTTCCTTTCCTTCCTCCCTTGAGATAATGCTCATTACGTATACAGACACTTACATGTGCAAGTGCTAACAATGCAATCTTTTAGGCAATAAAAGTTCCTGAGAACAGGTAAGGGAATTGTCTACTGTGGCTCTCTTAATATTAGGTATCTTTGCAAACTGGGTGTGGATAGTGGAAGGCAGTGACAGTCAGAGTTTAAATATTTATCAGGTATCAGGGCTACAGAAACTTCAGTCTAAGGTGTCAGTGTAGGCAGGATGATGAATGAGAAAAAAAAAGAGACCAATAGATTTTGCATAATAAATGGTTATTTTTAGTGACTTCTGGTAGAGGAGTATGGACAACTGATCTTGAAGATATAAGCCAAACTTCAAAAGTTAAGGAGAGGATAGAGATGTAATAAATCTATCAGGAATGGACTAGTTGTTAGAGACATCAGTAGTTAAGATAAGGATAGAAACAGTAAAACATTTTATGTTTGGCATTGTATTGGAAGTTTGAAAGATAAAAATACTGAAGATAGAAGACAAGATGCCTGTTCTCATTAAACTTGTAGAGACATCAGTAGTTAAGATAAGGATAGAAACAGTAAAACATTTTATGTTTGGCATTGTACTGGAAGTTTGAAAGATAAATATACTGAAGATAGAAGACAAGATGCCTTTTCTCATTAAACTTAAGACTGTCTATAAAGCTATAAAACAAATATACTCAAAACAAGAGAAGAATAAATAGAGAAGTAATTATTAAGTAATTATTATAAAGATATTTAAAGTCTCATAACATTCAGGAACCAAGCTAAGCTGTTTTGTTTCAGATAATAACTCAACTTTAACATTTATGCTAAGAAATACTTTTGAGATCCTTTTATCAGGGAAAAAAATACAGAAACTTTTTAGAGGGCATTACTTAAAATCATTATCCAAGTTCATTTATCTAAAAAATTCAGAACCTTTATGGTGTGACTACTCTTAACGCAAAGAATGATATTCTGCTATGTGCTATCAGGAGAAAAAAGGCAAGAAAGAAAAAAGGTTTGGAGCAGACATGTGCAAACTATACACGGGCAATACAAAAGGTGCTATAAATGAAAATAAGTACAAGACTTGTGGGGTCAATTTCTGCTCCAGAGAACTGGCAAAATCGTCACAATGAAGGTGATATAATTTACATTTTAAACTCATAAGATTATCTCAAATTCATTTCTTATGAACCCATATTCACCTGTGACTTCAGTTTCTCCCTTTCAGTGGCATCTCTCAGTTGTTGAATTCCAAACTTAATTTTTTGGATTTCTTGATTAATTGTGGTTACTCGCTCACAGACAACACCTCTTTTTTCTTGAACTTTATTGCAATCCCTAGAAGAAAATAGAGACAGCTAATATATAACCCTCTTAAGTATGTGAAAAGGCAAATACTTAATTCTTATTTTGACTCCGAAGTGATCATGTTTCAGTATTTGTTTGACAAACCTAAAACTCTTCTTAAGACAAAAGCAAACAGATGAAAACCCCAAAGTGTGGTGCTACAGTCATGTCACAGCATACAGTGAGCTCTTTCACCCAAAAACTACTGGAGATTTTCAGTTACATTTCCCCAGTTGTACATACTTATGTACTGTTGGTGGGAATATGAATCAGTACAACTTTTCTGCAAGACAGTTTGGCAACAAATACAAAATCCTTAGGTTCTTCCCTTTTTCTTCATCTACATGAAGTGCAAAAGAAATACTCAGACGATCCCTAATACAACTTTTGGGGACTGAAGGAATCGACATCATAGACATGTAGGGCATGTATTCTAAAAACACATTCTTTGAACTGGTGAGGAAAAGACCCAACAATTGAAATATCCCAACATAATGGCTTAAAAAAAAATGTTTAGCAAAGTATTAAATTGAACTGGTGAGGAAAAGACCCAACAATTGAAATATCCCAACATAATGGCTTAAAAAAAAAAAAATGTTTAGCAAAGTATTAATTCTTACCTGAATAAAAAATAAGACTTTCCCTCAAAACACAGATGCTATAACTCTACAGAACAGCTGGACTATGGTAAACCAGCTGATTCATTCTAATGCAACTCAAGGCCACTGTCTCTAAAGTACACTGAAATAATAAATAGTGGCACCAGAACCTTTTGAAGAATTATACAAAGGAATTGGAATTGTGGTGTCTAGGGGGAAAAAAAAACAAACTGGTAGCTAAAACATCTCTAAAATCTAGACAAAGCTTTATAAGTTTTATAATTAACTCATCTGTTTTAGCCACTTAAAGGCGGAATACCTTTTTGAAAATACAGTAGTTTTGAAATCCTAGGGAAAAAAATGTATTAGCTTTTCCTAATTACTTTCTAATACACTAAAATTGAAAATAACTTCATACTCAATTACTGTGCGTTTGTATTGCTTAACATCCTCATGCTTCTTATTTATTTTGAATTGTGCTGTGGCGAGTTTTTCTTTCTTCACAATCATCAGTCTTTTGAAGGAATTTTCTTCAGTCTTCAATTTCTTTAGTTCTGACTCATCACTCTCAATTTGGTCCTCCAAGTTCAGGCTCTGTATTTTATGAGAAGTATTGAAGTCAACACAGCAAATTAGGATTTATAAACAAAATGAAAGAGTATTTTCTAGGATGAGCTATAATGAAGTAAAACTGCTTAAACCCTGAAAGCCCAGCAGAAAAATGCAGGCTGAACAAAGGAGATTAACAGGAGGGCACTAGGGGCTGAGAAAGAACATGGCAATTTGAAAGGTGTTTTTTATGTTATTTTATCAGTGATGACTGGAATAGAGGGACACATTAAGATCGGCTAAGAGGCTAGAGTTGAGGGGGTTAGATCCTGAACTAAGGGAGTAGAAATAAAGAGAAAAGGAAAAACCTTAGAACCAATTAAAAGCAGTAGATTTCAATCTTTTTGGGTCATTCTTGATGGCAATTAAGGGACTATGTAGTTGGGGAAAGAATACCTCAGGCAGTCTCTACTACTACTTCTAACCAAAAAAAGAGTCTATCTACTGCTGCTCTAAAAAACCAATCATTTATCAAATGTAATGTAAGTGATCCTGGGACAATGTGGATTAAGATGATAAAATTAAGAAGTGAAAAAGGATTTTCAAGCTTCTAACCTGAGAAACTTCAATGACAACATTAGCCGTCATTCTTCAGGGCAGAGACTGTGTCATAAACTTTAAATCTCTTTATAGGTCCTAAGTACAGTGCTGGGCACTAAGTTGAAACTTTATGCTTACTGACAACAAGATCATTTCATTTCCAACTGCTAGAACAAACTTAAAATTCCATTATTATTTTCCAAAATATACACGGCAACATATTGTGTTAGTTAATTTATTAATTAATTTAACCTGAAGTTTAAAATGGGCCTTGCTACTGCTATGCTTAAAAAGAAAAGTATCTTACTCCCTAGCATACATTGCCACACCTATTATACTGTAGAATGATCCTGCTTTTCTTTAGGAAAATAGTAACAAAAAGTGAAAGTAAAATCCAGGGAGCTGTAGTAAGCTATTACATAATAAAGACATGAAAATTCCACATAACACAAACCTCCTTTAAGATACTGGTTATTTTTTCCCTATTATCTGCAAGGTCCTGTATTTTCTTTTGATATAACTGCACCTCCAGCTGACATGAAGGCAGGCAGTCAACCGAGTCCCCATAGAGTTCGTACTTCTCCATCACTTCTTGCTTTAAAAGAGAAAAATTTAGAGACCACAGTTTGATTTTCTCCTTTTTGAAACTGCAATAATGTCAATTTGTTTGCTCTTAAATGATTCCTGCACTTAATATTGAAAGCTTAAGAACAGAGAACAATTAAGTTTCTAGGTCAGTAACAAAGCACTATTACTGACATGTGTCTAAGAGCATGTAATTATGCTTCTTAATTGCCAAATATCCTCGAACAAAGGAAAACTGCCATCATTTTACTAAATCATTCGCTGAAGTACCTTAGAAAGGTTATTCATGATGATATTAAAAGAGTTCATTCTCCTAATACTCAAACTACTTCTGATTACTCCTGGGCAATCATATTACCCACTTATAATCCTCTTATTTATTTGTATAATAACTATTACTACAGCTAATTCTTTTAAAGATTAATTCCTCTTCTAAAATTACAAAATGAACATATATTTATCACAACCACTGTAACAACAAAAAGACTTCTTCCCTTTTCCCCACTATCTTACCCCTAATCCTTCATTATTAACCAGTTGGAGTTCATCTCCAGTGAAATGCCTAATAATATTGCTCATTTTTCTGTTGTCTTTTTTGTATTAATTTCTAAATACTCTTTGCATATCATGGATATAGTCCCTTTACCTGTTATATGCACTGTAAATATGTTCTAACAGGCCCACTTTTCTCTATAGCTTTTGGCTTTCCAATCTTAATTTTAAAAATCCAACCCAGTCTACAATTATATAAATGTTCTCCTAAAATTTCTAAAATTGTTAAATTTTTAAATAAAAAATTTTAATCCACATAGAATTTATTTTAATGGTGCAAGATATAAGCCCAACTCCCTTTTCTTCTAGATGAATAGTAATTGGGCCAGAACCGTTTTTTTTTTTAAAGATGACCGGTAAGGAGATCTTAACCCTTGACTTGGTGTTGTCAGCACCACGCTCACCCAGTGAGCAACCGGCCATCCCTATATGGGATCCCAACCCATGGCCTTGGTGTTACCAGCACCACACTCTCCCGAGTGAGCCACGGGCCGGGCCCAAAACCGTTTTTTAAATAAACCATCCTTTTCTCATAAGTACTCAGGTTAATTTCTGGGCTCTCATTTCTGTTCTGGTGATCTTTGTCTATTCTTATGTGATAATCTAAACAATAAGGAATGATTTAGATAACAAATTCAGAGATAAACCAGAAATGTTTCTTTAGTTAATAATTTAAAACCTTGCCTCATAAAGAATGCTAAATTATCTACTCACTTTTAATTTTCTCCAGCCCCACCTCAATCCATCTTCCACGTCAACCCATAACATTGAACATACCTTATTCCTACTACCTCACAGAATTCACATATGCAATTCCCTCTGCCTTGAATGATCTTCCATGTACAATATACTGGGATAACATGTTCATCCTTCAGATGTCAGCATAAATTTCCACTTCTTTCCCTCTTCGGCCTGATTTCCACCATGCTAAATTGGTCTCCTCTCATTACATTAGATCAAAGGATCCTATACTTGTCCTCTCTCTTTTTGGTGCTATTTTTTTAATAGACCTTAATTTTTCAAGCAGTTTTACATTCACAGCAAAATTGATCCGAATGTACAGAGATTTCTCATAATACCCCCTGCACCCTCATATGCACACCGTATACTTTTTCATAGCACATTATAGTTTCTAATTATACAATTGTAAAAGTGTTAAATACCTTTCTCCCTAGTAATAAAAAAAAAACAACTAAATCTCATCAAGGACAGCGCATGTCTGTTATCATCACCCAGAGCAAAGCCTCAAATTTATTGCGTAATTGAACAAATGTCTTGAAATTATGTTTATTTTCCCCACACCCACTGTAGAAAAGAGCTACAAATTAGAGATAAAGCCAAAAGTTTAAGAGAAAGAATAGTACAGATAATCCAGAAATCAGAAAATTAACACATGATTGAACAAGAACTTGCTGAAAAGAAAAGGTAGAAAAGCATTAAAATAAAGGAAATTCACCCTGGACTTTTTAAGCTTCTGTACCACACACACACACACACACACACACTCTTATATATGTCATTCGAGTATCTTATATCAAGAATGTATGGCTTGCGTAATTTGTCTAATTTTTTTAACTTAAAAAAAAAAAAGGTTTTTACTTTGTGATCAGTTAACTCAGAGGCCAAAACTGAACGTCTGAAATAATGCATTTCTGCTATTTCTGTATGTTCTGCTATTTTATTCTTAAAGCTCAGCAAACCATCACACTATCTTTCTTTTAATGCTCTACAAAATAAGAAATCATTTTCCTTACAACAGCATTGACTTTCATCACTTTTCATCACTTTAGAAAAAGCCTAAACTGGATATTACACTTACAAAGTTATTTTGTTTTAACCTAGATTTAAATGAGACAGAAAAAAATAATAAAATTGAGCCACAGTGAGTATTCTCAGATGAAAGCATTTGCCAATAAAAAGAACGATAGGAAAATAAGGGATATATAATATCAAAGTAAATTTCAGATGGATCTAAAGTATTAGTGTAAAATAATAAGGAAACCATAAAAATACAATGAGAAAATAGAGTATTAAAAAATAATAATGATAAATGGGACAGGCATTTCTATGTATAGAATTAAAGTACAAAACCATAAAGGCCATACTATAAATTTTACTACATAAAAACATAAACCTTCTAATAGGAAAAAATTATGAAATTGAAAGACAAATAAATAAAGAGCTAATATCCCTAATTCATGGAGTTTCTTAAAAAATAAAATAAGCAAGGTACACAAAGTAGTTTACAGAATAAAAAACAACAAATCACTGAGTAAGATGGTCAAAATCACTAGAAATAAAAAAAAAATGAGGGTTTTTTTTTCCTATTAGAGTGACAAAGATAAAAAAATAAAACTAGAAACATCCACTTTTGGCAAGGGTATAGGAAAGGAAACACTCTCATATTCTATCAGTTGGAATATGAATTAGTATCTTTCTAGAAAGTCAGTTTGGCAATGTAGGTATATTTTAAATGTGTATTTCCTTTAACCCAGAAATCCCAAATTTAGAAATTTATTCTAAGATAAAAAGCAGCCAAGTGCACAAATGTATATATGCACATGTATATATACAAATATATATATGCACAAGTGTGCAGCACACACATACATATATTTGTTTACTAATAAAAAAATTAGAAGCAATATGAAAGTTTATCAGTAGCAGACTAAAAATCTCTACATTATGGTACATACATATAATGCACAACCATATGCAGCCACTAATACAATGTGGATCTATTTGAAACTCGTTTTAACTATTTGTACTATATTGTTAACTGGGGGAATAAAAAGCAGGTTTGAGACAAAATGAGTGTAATGTTTATGTAAAATTATACATATAAATGTATGTTTGTATAGGGAATGTAAACTATAATATGTATCAGATCGTGTGGTAAGCTTTCAGGTGATTTTTACTTCATGCATTTCTCTGTTTCAATATTTTTAAATATAATAGATGACAATTTTTTAAGTTGAAAAAAGTTAAGTTAGTTTCATTTTGAGGGATAAAATAAAAGGGAGAAACACCTAACTATAACACAAACAGCTAACATGCTACTCTACACAATACATTCAACCTATAACTACCAGATGAAAGATGCTTACCAAACGCTTGGTTTTTTCTAAAATATCTGATTTCTTTTGAGAATGTCCCTCTTGCAGCACTATCTGAGGGGAAAAGCAAACAAATGTTTTAAAATGATTCAAAACAGATTTAAAGTTAGCCATCATTGCTTTCTTATAAAATAAAGGCAAGAAAGAAGAGGACCTAAATGGGTTAGACCAGATATTCTCAAAGTTGCTCTGTTCACAATGCCCCTAGGCCAAAAGAAATATCTAAGAGTTCCTTTAAAAGTAGTTAAGTTCAAATAACTGCACAAGCATTTATGTCCTAAAAATGTCATAGCCCTTTTAAAAAATACATATAAGTTGAAAGAAAAAACATTATTTTATTCTTAAATAACCACAACTACTTCCTAACTAGACGTGTGTGTGTACCCATTCTTGGGCACTGCATAAATTCAAAAATCTTGAAATCAGACTGAACATAGACATTCTCATTTCCTGTTCCACAATGATTTTCACATGGTACTTGCTTTTTATCACATCAAATGCCAAAATCTCAGCTTCACAAAGATACAAAAGGAAAGTAATGTGACCTAACACTAAAACTATGAACCACCTTGAGCTAATAGTTCAAAAATTATATGACAGATGCTGAGTACTGCAGTGTTTCCCTTGAAAATTTAAAACATCCTGAGGCACCCTTGAGAGCTTGCTGCAGTATTCAGGGTGCCACAGTGTATGGTTCGGGAACAGGAAGATTAGACATAGGAGAATCCTAAAAAATTCTATTCAACAAGACAGCACGTAACTTGGCCACACCAACAAATCATCACTGTTCTACATGATGGAGAGGAGAATATATCCCGTATATCCATTATAAGGGGCATAAATAGGCACAGCAATATATTCTGTTTCTTCAGTAATTAAAAGCCATGTGCTCTTACCCCCACTAAATGCCCTGCCACATCTGATAAAAAAAAAAAAAAAAACAGAACTTTTTAAAAAAATTTTGAGATGTCTCACAACAGATACCGATTTTTGACGAAACTCCTGATTCAGCAATTGCTGTAGCTCCCGAATATCATCTGAAAGTTGCTTGAATTCTTCTTGTTCTTCAACTGGAACAGAACTAAACACAGCAAAATAGATTAAAATAACATTTATGGAGTTCTTAACATAGAACGGCCAAAATGAAATCTTTGCCCTCCAATAACTTAGATGAAGAAACCATTTGTTTTCATGTTTCTGAATTACACCCTTTCATGTGACAGCCATTTAAAATAGATGGCCTGGCCTCTACTACAGAGAAAAAAAAAAAATTGGATCAGCTTCTTCAATTTTCTACCATCAAATAGATGCATTCATCTGAATACACATTTACCCTTTCTAACCTCACTCCTACAAGATGAACGTGGTATTCCTTTTCCTGTCTAATGCTATTTTCTCTACCTCTGCTCTGGCTCTCATTTCCTTACACCTCTTCCGTATCATCCATCCTTCTGCTCTACTCATCCTTCTTAACAGCCATCATACATGTCTCTCTCATTTGAATGTTCCCAACTTTAGCTTTTGCCAATCTTATATATTAGCCATCTGTATTAGTCTGTTTTGGGTTGCTTATAACACAACACACAGAACTGGGTAATTATAAAGAAAAACGAAATTTACTGCTTACAGTTTCTAAGCTGGGAAGTCCAAAGTCCATCTGGTGGTGGTGACAGGAACCAAGGGGTCTCACATTGCAAGATGGTGGAAGCAGAGAGCAGAGAGAACGAGAAAGACAGACTCTCCTGTTCTTTTAAAGCCCTCAGAACAACACCCTTGACCACCATTATTAATCCATTCACTACTGCACAGTCCTACAATCCAATCACCTCTTCAATACTCCACCTTTCAATTACCATAACAGGATTTCCCATGGCTAAGATTCTAATACATAAACTTGGCAGACACAATTCAAGCTTCAGTGAGTTTTGGGAGGACATAATTCAGTCCACTACACCATCTTTTTCATTTTGCTGTAAATTCCCTTTTTTTAGCCTTTGCTGATTTTTCTATTAACTGTTTTCCTATCAGTCTGTAAGAGTTCTTTGTATATTAAATATTACATGGGTTTTGTTATCAGAATTACTAATGCTCTGTGGCATATGTTGCAAATATTCTCTCTCAGCTTATCACTTTTCTTTTGAATTGGTTTGTGGTGTCTTTTATTATGCTAAACTTTCATATGTGTCTCCTATCCCCGATCTTTCCAGCTTACTGCTGCCTGTAAAGGCAGTTTTTGCCAGCAGCAGGTTAGAAAATCCCTCACTGAAATAGATAACCTCAAAGAAATCAACAAATTAGAAGGAATTTAAAAAAAAAAATCCCACTCAAAATCAATATACATAGGGAAGGCCAAGAAATCATACCTCTTGACTGATTCTTTCACCTATATGATTTACGAGTCAAAACCAAAAACAAATAATGCTGTTGTAGTAGTAAAAAATTTAACAATTAACTGATCTGAATGAAGAAAGAGTCCAGACAGTTAGCTCATCTACATCAGAAAAATACTCTAGATATAATTTAGTTGAGTGTATTAATAGCTTTAAACAAGTCAGGCTAACATACGAACAAGAAAGAGGCCAGAGAATATATTATATAATTAAGAGAAGGAAGAAAAACTAGTTTTTCTTTTTTTAGAGAAGAAAAACTTAAATATTCTGCTATTTATTAAGGAAGATAAAAGAGACTTAAGATCTATTTTAGGAACGTAAAATATTACTTACAATTCAAATTGCATTTTGAAATTGCATTTATTTTATTTGTATATCTCTCACTTACTCAAGTCTTTCCAATTTCATTAATGCCTCCTGGTGTGCAGTGTTTAACTGTTGCATTTTGTCCGCAGAGGATTTCTATTAAAGCAATTTTAATAATCTCATATTAGCTTTTTCAACATAATCAGTGATTTTTTTGAAAAAAAATCTACCAGTACAGACTACAAAGTGTTTACTCACTCTGCAATTTTCACCATCAGAAATAAGAAATTAAAGAGTTAGGCACTCATGACAAATGAATTAAGAATTTCTTTACTTAATCAACACAAATGTTCTTACAATAGTTAGGCACTGTGCTAGGTTGCTGGGAATTCCCAAGAAGACTAACTTATAGTTACTGAACTTAAATAGCTCAGTCTCCTTGAAGAGTCAGATACATGAGTCTACAAAACAGCTTATTACAGTACTGAATATAACAGGAACAAAGAAAAGTGACAGCTAACTAAACCTGGTTATTGGCTGGGGAGGACAGTCATAGAGGGCTTCACAGAGGTGACAGATGTCTTTTTATTGTCATAAAAAATGTGTCTTAAGAGATTTAACCAAGCAAAATTGGGTGTGTTTGTGTACGTGCTGGCAGATGCATGTAAGCTTTGGAGAGTATGAGATGTTTAGGAGGTATAAGCTTAGCATGATTTGTGGAAAGAAACATTTATCTATTAGCTAAGTGTAGCTGGAGCTTAAAGTCTAATTGTCCGGTCTTATTCTGCTGCTCTTCTAAGAGTATGGTACCCCAAAACTGAAGACAAATGGAAACAAGTCACACAGATGACCCATAATCTTCCCAAATTCTCTAAATTGTTCAAAGAAGAAAAATGAGTTTCTATCTGTTAAAGTGACTACCTGGGACTCAATCCTATAAAGCATGATAAACAACAACACAAACAGTCCAATTAAGCCATTATTTAAATGAAAATAATAAACCTCAAGTTAAGACAAATATAAACTTCAAATATCTCAGTTATTTAAAGAACACTATCCATGCAAACTTCAAAAAAATATATATCAATATTCTCTTCCTTAACACTTCCTAATATAGGAAAAGAAGCCCCAGCTATAAGATTAAAACAAACAACCCAGCCTCTCCCTAATATCACCAAATACCAAAGAAAATCTCATTCTGAGATACATTTTCCAGTAACTACAATCTGCAACTTTATATAAATACAAAAATTAATTAGACTCTAAAGACCATACAGTAATTTGATATCTGTAACAAACTCAAAACACTGATAATTCATAAATAACATTATGGATCTGGTATGTGACCTCAAAGTATATTTAAATCTTACATATTGCCAAAGAAATTCCATATATGTTTCACGGCATGCTTCTCTGAAGTGAATAAAGTTGATAATGCCACTTAAAAACCGACTTGTCCGCTTTGCTTCTAAAATAGAAAGCAAAACTCTTTAAATAAATCTTTGAAACAACATAATTATAAAAATGAAAATTCATCCTCTCCACCATTTACTCTTCTCATAGTGCATAAAATAAAACTATGTATGCTGTAACAAAGGTGCAGAAAATACGGTCTAACTTAAAGGTCAGAATTATCTTTGAATTAATAACTAAAAAAAAAAAAAATAAAGCAAAATACTTTTGACCACAAGGGAATAAAAGGGACCAGATTTACCCTCCTGTCTTAAACAACTAGAACAACAGACAAAACATATAAAGCAACACATTTTAGACACAGGAAAACAGGCAATGCAGGACAGCAGTGCCCAAGAAAAACAAATAAGGTAAACCATATAAATATACCAGTTTCAGACTTGCAGAGTTTTCAGGCTGTACCACAGACAGCAAGAACACAAACAAAACTCAGGAGTCTTGCTGAGTCAAGAAGATAGAGTTTGGAGATGCCAAAGCAACTAGAATTTATGGGATTAAGTACTTTAGAGAAGGCAGCTGCAGAAAGAAAAGAGTGCTAGAGGTCTGTAGAGGAGTCTCTTCAAGTTCTCAGCTGACTGCTAATTGGTACGTGCATATGAAGAAATTACTAAGGCCAGGAAAATAACCAGATATATTTAAAGGAATAAAATAAATAAATAAATAAAAATAAATCCAACACCCAGCAATGTCTGGCATCTAATAAAAATGACCAGACATGTAAAGGAAGAGGACAATATGATCCACAACAAGAAAGAAAATCAGTCAATAGAAATATGCCCAGAAATAACACAGATAATAAATTTAATAAACAAGGATATGAAAACACTTTATAAATATATTCCATTTGTTCACAAAGGCAGAAAAAAGCATTATAAAGAGAAAAGAAAAGGTTTCTTAAAGACCTAAATCAAACTTTTAGAGGTGAAAAATAAAATATATGAAATAAAACTACAATGGATAGGATTAACAGCAGATTAGACTGAAACATGAAAGGATAAATGAAACTGAAGCCACAGCAATAGAAGTTAGCTAAAATAAAGGTTAGAGAAGAAAAAAAAAAAAGAAGAAAACATTTATGAGCTGAGGGACAATATCAGACAATATAACAAATATGCAATTGGTATCCTACAAAAAGGAGGGGAAGAAAAAAACTTTACAGAATAGCTGAATACGTCCCAAGTTTTATAAAAACTGTAAACATATCCAAGGAAGTAAGCAAATGTAAGCAGGAAAAAAACAAACCTAGTAAAACAACAAAACAGAAAACTCCCAAAAAGGCACATTAAAATCAAACAACTAAAAACTAGTGGTAAAGAGAAAAATCCTAAAAGCAGCTGAAAAGAAAGAAAAAAAAGGTGGGGAAAAGAACCCTTATGGAGGAACGAAGATAAAAACAGCAACAGACTTATCAGAAACAATGACAGCCAGAAGACAATGAATTAATATCTTTAAAGCACTGAAAAAACTGTCAAGTTGGAATCCTATACTGTAAAACAAAAAAACTTTCAAAAAAAAAAAAGTGAAATAAAAGCTTTTTATCAGTACAAGGAATGTTAAATGAAATCCTTCAGATGTAAGGAAAATTATAGCAGATAGAAATTTGGAGGGCTGCTGGTTAGCTCAGTTGGTTAGAGTGTGTGGCCTTGTAACATCAAAGTCAAGGGTTTGGTTCCCCACACCAGCCAGCTGCCAAAACAACAACAACAAAAAACATTTGATGTACTTAAAAGAATGTGTTAATATAGAAGATATTTTTCCTCATTTAAAAAGTCCCTTTTAAAGGCAATTAACTATTTGAAGCAAATCAATAACAATGTATCAAGGTGTTTATGATATCTGTAAAAGTAAAATTTATGACAACAGCACAAAGGACAGGAGTGGGGAAAATGTAAGACTGTTTTAAGGTATAATATATTTAAACATAGACAATAATGTGTTAAAGACATATACATATACAATAAACCCTGGAGCAAATACCAGAAACAAAGAGGTATAGTTTCTAAGCCAATAATGGAAATAAGATACAATAATATATCTTCTCTCTGTACATTATTATGAAATGGAGAAACAAGAAATAAAGAACAGGACAAAGAGAAAACAGAAAGGATACAGGTGGATTTAAACCCAACTATATCAATAACATTAAATGTAAATGGGCTAAACATTCCTATTAAAAGACAGAGGTAGTGAGGTTGAATAAAAAAAGCAAGACCCAACTATATGCTGTCTATGAGAAACCCATTTCAAATACAAAGATACTGACAGATTAAAAGTAAAAGGATGATATATCATGGTAATACAAATAAAAAAAAAAAAGCTGACATGGCCATATTAACATTAAACAAAGTATCTTTCAGAGCAAAGAATATGTCATCAAGAGGACATAATTCTAAATGTGTATGCCTATAAAACTAGACCTTCAAGGTACAGGAAATAAAAATTAAAAGAACAGGAAAACAGACAAATCCAAAATCACAGCTGAAGACTTCAACACCCCTCAACAGAACAATTAGCAGAAAATCTATAAGGATCAAGAGGCCTGAACAACACTATGAACCTGGCTTTGTTTTCAAATGATATGATTGTTGATATAGAAAATCCTAAGGAAGTCTTCTAGAATAACTGATTTTACCAAAGTCAATATATAAAAATCATTAACAATGACCAATCAGTAATTAAAATTTTTTTTAAAATTTACAAAATCACTAGAACTCGTCTTCTAGAATAACTGATTTTACCAAAGTCAATATATAAAAATCATTAACAATGACCAATCTGTAATTAAAAATTTTTTTTAAATTTACAAAATCACTAGAACTCTGAAATACTTAGGGATAAACTTAACAAAATGCATACAAGACCTGTACTCTGAAATTCATAAAACATTGTTGTGAGAAATTAAAGATAACCTAAATAAATGTAGAAATATAACATGCGCATGGATCAGAAAACCCAATATTATTAAACTGTTAAGTATCCCCACAAATGAAATATACACTCAAAGTAATCCCAGTAGGCTTTTTTGGGGGGTGGGGGAGGAAGTGACAAACTGAAAATTCTAAAATATATATGGAAATACAAGGGACCAGAATAGTCAAAAACAATTTTGAAGAAGATGAACAAAATTGGAGGACTAACACCGGCTGATTTCAAGACTTACTGTAAAGCTAAAGTAATCAAGGTAGTGTGCTTGGCATAAAGACAGACATGTAGATCAACAGAGTAGAAGAGCAAGCCCAGAAGTACTCATATATATATATATATACATATACATATGGTCAATTGAATTTTTTTAATAGACTTTATTTTTTAGAGCAGTTTTAGGTTCACAGCAACCCCGAGCAGGTAATAGGTAGTTCCCATCTTCCCTATAACACACAGCCTCCTCTACTAACACACATATATAGCCTCCTCTACCAACATCCCCCACCTGGGTGGTACATTTGTTACAACTGATGACACATCATCACCCAAAATCCATAATTTACACTGGGGTTTACTCTTGCGCACTCTGTTGGTTTGGACGGATATAAAATGACATATATCCATCATTACAGATACAGAGTAGTTTCACACAACTAAAAATCCTCTGTGACTGCCTATTCATCCTTCCCTCCCCCAAACCCCTGGCAGCCACTGATTTTTTTTTTTATTGTCTCCATGGTTTTGCCTTTTCCAGAATGTCTTATAATTGTATAGCCATTTCAGACTGGCTTCTTTCACTTAGTAATATGCATTCAAGATTCTACCATGTCTTCCCATGGCTTGATAGCTCATTTCCTTTTAGTGCTGATTAATGGTCCATAGTCTGTATGTACCACAGTTTATTCATCCATTCACCTACTGAAGGACATCTTAGTTACCTCTATGTTTTGATAACTGTAAATAAAGCTATATATATCTGTGTGCAGGTTTGTGGGAGAACAGTTTTCAACTCATGGTAAATACCAAGGAGCACACAATTGCTGACTGTATAGAGAGAGTATCTTAGTTTTGTTAGAAACTGCCAAACTGTCTTTTAAAGTGGCTGTAAAATGCTGGCCAGTTAGCTCAGTTGGTAAGAGCACACTGCTGATAACACCAAGGTCAAGGATTTGGATCCCCCTACCATCCAGCCACCAAAAAAAAAAAAAAAAAAACCAACAAAAAATCCAGTCTAAAATGACTATACCATTTTTGCAATCCTACCAGCAAAGAGTGAAAGTTCCTATTGCTCCATATCTTCTTCAGCATTTGGTATTGTGTTTTGGATTTTTCCCATTCTAACAGGTGTATAGTGGTTGGCCAGTTGGCAATTTTTGAAAAATGTGCCAAGGTAATTCAATGGTGAAAGGACAATCTTCTCCCAAAATGGTGCTAGAATAATTTGATAGGCATATGCAAAGAAAAAACTGAACCTTGACCTTTACCTCAAACCGTATATAAGAATTCAAACATTAAACAATAAAAGCTAAAACTATAATACTCCTGAAGCAAAATACAGGAGCGAATCTTAGCATCCTTGAATTAGGCCAAGATTTCTTAGTAGGACACAAAAAAATGGTTTTATGAATCACAAAAGAAAAAAGAAGATCACATAGAATCTCAAAATTGAAATTTATTTTGTTCTTCAAAAGTCACTGTTATGAAATTGAAAAGGCAAGTAACAGACTGGGAGAAAATATTAGCATAAAATATATCCAATAAACATCTTGTTTCCAAAATATGTAAATAAGGCTTATAACTCAGTAAGAAAAATAATTCAATTTAAAAAACGGGCAAATGATTCGAACAAAATCTTCAACAAGGAATATATACAGATAGAAAATAAGCATATGACAATATGCACATTGCTATTAGTCATCAGGGAAATGCAAATTAAAACCATGAGATACTACTACACACCCATTAGAATGGCTAAAATTAAAAACTTACAATACCAAATCCAGAACAGATGGAGGGCAACTAAAACTATCATATATTGCCGGTGGTGATGCAGCCACTTCAGAAAAGTTTGTCAGTTTCATAAAGTTAAGCATGTATTTAACATATGAATCAGTATTTCTACTCCTAGGTATTTACCTAGAGAAAACATACGCATACAAAGACTTGTATGTTAATGTTCACAGCAGCTTTGTTCATAGTGGCCGAATATTAGAAATAATTCAAATATCTAACAACTGGTCAATGAATAAATTGTGGTTATACTTACAACAGAATATTACAAAATAAAAAGAAACAAAATACTACTAAATGTAATTGATGGATTTTGGACATGACCCGTGCCACTGTGCACACAATAAGCACAAAATAGCCGCTGGCCTTGTCTTCCACTCCAGCACCAAACCCCTCCCCCCTTGCCTTTACAAAAGCCTCGTGACTTAAACAGAAACCCTTTTGCTTCTGCAAGGGCGCAATTCTTCACCCTGGTTGCATAGCTTCCACATTAGCATAATGCCCCTCCTTGATTGTATCAGCCAGCCCTTGGAGCCCTATATAAGCTCTCTCACCCCCAAGCCTGGTGCTGTCCTCCATTTTGAGGGCAGCCTGGCAGATTATTTTCCTTTAATAAAGCTTGAACGGTATCCGGCATCTCGGCTCACTTTCTTAAGTAATAACATGGATAAATCTCAAAAGTTCTTTATGCTTAAAGAAGCCAGATATAAAAGATTACAGACTATATGATTTCATTTATATAAAATTCTAGAAAAGTCAAAACTGTACTGATAGAAAGCAGATCAGTGGTTGCCCGGAAATGGGGGAGGCCAAAAAGAGACTGACTGCAAAGGGACATGAAGAAACTTTGGGGGGTCATGGAAATGTTTTATACATGATTGTGGCAGTAGTTAAACTCTATACATTTGTTAAAATTCATCCATTTACATTTAAAATTAGTGAACTTTGTGTGTAAATTATATGTCAAAAAAGTAAGAGATCCAAAAGAGGATGAAAACCATATTTTTAAACAGCACACCACGGGCCGGCCCGGTGGCGCACTGCTACAGTGCGCCGCTTGGGAGCGCGGAGGCGCTCCTGCCGAGGGTTCGGGTCCCACATACACACCGCCTTCCGCC
>NW_007730372.1:131556-140253 GCF_000696425.1 Galeopterus variegatus
CCGAGGGTTCGGATCCCACATACAGACCGGTTCCCGCTCACTGGCTGAGCGAGGTGCAGGCTCAACACCGAGGGTTGCGATCCCGTTGCCGGTCCCGGTCCGGTACGGGCGCGACACTGAGGGTTGCGAACCGTTGCCGGACACGAAAAAAGACAAAAAAGGAAAATAAATAAATAAAATAAAATAAACAGCACACCACACCAAGTCTCTTGCAACACAAAATAAACTGATGGTTAAATATCAAAGTCAAATGGGGGATGGCCAGTTATATCAGTTGGTTAGAAAGCAGTGTTGTTAACGTAAGGTCATGAATTCAGATCCCCATACCGGCTAGCCACCAAAATAAAAAAAATAAAGTGGTGCTGATAACACCAAGGTCCAGAGTTCAATCCCTGTGCCAGCCAGCCACCAAAAAAAAAAAAAGTCAAATAAATTAAGGGACACAAGGCTAGGAGAATTTTATATACTAAATATAACACCATCACTATTATTAGTGCTAAAAGATAATTTCTTCATGGTGAAAAGTAATTGCTACATTTGATAAAACCGGTACGATGAATTCACTATTCAACATCATGCTAGCTTATTATTTGTGTTCATATTCCCAAATTTATAGAACATTTTAAAATTTAAAGTTATAAAAAATTATCAGAAAAACAGCTTTTCTGTGCATCTAGAAAGGAAAAAAATTCCAGTAATAGAATATAAAAAAATCCATCCTTAAGGACGGGATATACTTTCTAAAGCCTATTTCCTTTTTTTTTTTTTTTTTTAATTCATCAGTGGAAAGGTGAAATGGTACACTGAAGCCAGACATTAAAAATTGTTTTAAATTATCACATACTTGGATATAGAATATCAGCAGTCTCAAAGTCATTCACCCGGCAGATGGGCAGAAATGAGTCCCTTGAAGATGAAGCAGAGAAAGAATATTGAAAATTGTACTGTAAATTACATACTAAGTCATAGTATATAAACATCATATTTTCAAAGACAGATTTCTGGATATATTTCTCAAGTCAAAGGACTAAGGCAGAAGTCTACTAAAATACATAATCATAAAACACTAAAATCTATTTTTTCTGTATATTACTTAAGTATTCATGTAATACCAAACTATAGTTATAGATTCTAGTAAACATCACACACTCTTGGAGGTGCTAAGACTCTTTAAGAACTCAAAACCCTTGACAAAGATAGCAAACAATTCTAAATTTACATCTTTGAACTTCAGTTGAAAGCATCCTGAGAAAGTGTCACAGGGAGGCTGTTCTGTTTGGTGGACATCTACAATTTTGAATGTATATGAGACGGAGTGGAGAGTAAGATGGTAGAAATCCCTTCCCAAAGAAAATCACGTCATGAAGAAAGCTTAATGTAATGTAAATATGAATGTAGACTAAGAAAATAAAACTACTCTTAACTCACAGATGAATAAATAAATTGCTGAATGGCAAGAAGCCTTCCATTAGATGTGGATACATGACTTCAGAGTTCACTGGCATCTAAATGTAATAAATCACAAAATCTAAGTTACACATTGATTAGACAAAATGAGAAAAATCTTCAACCATAAGAAACCTTAATCACAGATTAAGATCAAAATATATTAACTTATTATCATTAAATTTAAAAAACAAATAATACAGATCCCAGTACAAACCTAGAGTTGTCATTAATATAAGTATGCTAAAATCATAATGAGTGCTTAATAAAGATTTTTAAATTAATGAAAAAATAAAGGGGCAATGGTTAGCATTTGCTAAATATCAGGTACTATGCTAGGAATTATATCTATACTCTCCTTTAATTTTTACAACAACACTATAACAAAGTGCTATCCCTATTTCATAAACAAAGAAACTAAGCCTTAGTAAGTCTTCATAGCAAATAAGTGGTAAAGCTTGAGCTTTAAACAATATGCAATCATATTGGTGAGATTCCAAAGACATTATTTTTTTATGCATCTTCAGATGTTGCTTTACAAAAACAAAAAAGAGTAAGAAAAATGATCTTTCCTACTAGAAATATCTAACTTGCTAAAAGCTCAGTTTCCTCATTTCAATTGTTTCATTCTTACTGCCTATCTTCTACTCTAATTTGAAAGTCCTTCCTGAAAAAAGAACAATATCTGTGAAAAGTTTGCTGTTGCTTATAGTATCTGAAGACAAACCTATATATCTATGAACAATTGCATAGCATAAATAATTTGCAAGTATTATTTAGGTTCTTTACTGTAGTTTTCATCTTACTAAAGTTATCAGTATAAACCATAATTATGCCTAAGATTCCTCTGTGACACTAATTTTATATAAGCCTTTGAATTTGTTAAAAATAAAGAACTTCCTATCCTAAAAGCCAGTACATACTGTGAAGAGAACTACAGCAAAAAAATAAAAAAATAAAAAAATTTTTTGCCTCATCTTAAACTCACCATGTAAAAATGCTCCAGTCGAATTCCGTATACTATTTGTAAGGCTCTCATGTAGATCATGTATAAGACTTCAGGCTACAATAGAAAAATAACTTTTAATACTCTGAAGCATGGGCCGGCCTGTGGCTCACTCGGGAGAGTGCGGTGCTGATAACACCAAGGCCGCGGGTTCAGATCCCATATAGGGATGGCTGGTTAGCTCAATGGGTGAGCGTGGTGCTGACAACACCAAGTCAAGGGTTAAGATCCCCTTACCGGTCATCTTTTAAAAAAATAAGATAATATGCTGAAGCATGACTCTAAAACTGTCTCACTATCATCATTACCACCCTATATTTTAGTCAATGAATGCAAAACAGAAAAGGGTGACAAAATTATTCTAGTCCCCTTGAAATATTTTTTAATTTTTCCAAGTTTTATAACACCTAATAATACTTAGTTTGCTCATATGTAATAACTGGTCAATGAGATCAGTTGTTTAAGAATGAGAGCAAGAATATCCAAATCCAATCCAAGCAACCCATCCAGTTTAGGGAAAGAAAGAAAGAAGGATTAGTCTTTCAGAACAGGCTGCATGTAGCAGAAATAAAGGCACACTGAAGATGTTTTTTAAAAAGGACACTGAGAAACCTTGTTTGCTGCTTTAGATATTAAGGTTTCCTCAGATTTTAAGTTTAAGGGAATACTTGTCTAGGGGGTATGAATTCAATATAGTACAGAATTTTTAAAACCTTATCTTCTACATCAGCCATTCCCAAGTGCTGGCCTGTGAACCTGTTGTGATCCACATACAAGTTTACTGGGTAAGCAGTAAAGTGAGAAATATAGAGAAAATGTGGTAACCTTTTTGTAAAGCTAAATTTAATCAGTTTAAAGGCTTATCATTTATTTTGAGATCATTCCTCCCACTTTAAAGAATTAAAGGAGTACTGAGATCAAAAAGTTTAAGTTCTACATCATGAAACCAGGTTTTACTATGTTATCACTTCAAGACCAACACAGGAAATTTGAAGGAGATTTTGGGATTTTCTGTGACACATAAATAGCTCATTTTTGCATTTAATAACTAAAGATATAAAGAACAATGCCTGTCAAAACAAGTCAATTCCCCCTGGAGTATAATGCAAGAAAATTAATCTGTAAGCTTCCAAAGAGGATTGTTTCTAAGCATTTTTTTGTGGTTAGAAGCCTCTTGGTATAAGTTCCTTCAAGCCCTACCAATAAACAATACCCTCAGACCACCATTCCAATAATAAGAATAAAAAATTTAATATACTTTAATATGGTTTAGAAGTTTTTTTTTTAAGAAAACGACCATATTAAAGAATTGAATTCCTAATGGAAATGTAGAAGTCACCCCACATGTAAACTAAATGTTATTTTAAAATTATACTAGGTGAGAGGTTTTCTCTCCATTAAAATTACTGGCCTACGTCAAATAGGAAGGTGTATGTCCTTCTTGCCACAACTTAAGACTTAGTAGTTTACTTTGTTCTCAAATACCATTGTGCACATGCTAACACAACCACATCTTACCTTTGGATTTGGATAAAGGTCATTCTTGGAGAGGTTTTTACCATCAGCTCCTGTTAAGATCTTGTTGCGAATATGAACCACAAGTTCAGCTACATTATATCTGGGGAATGACAAAGTTTCCATCTTGGGAATTTCCTGCTAGTCTGAAGGAAGAAAGACAAGGATCAGAAATATCACACAACCAGAGTTCTCAGTATTTGGAAACTCATAAATACAAGGAGAAAATTAACAAAGTTTGAACTATTCATAGTAATGTTAACTATCAACAAATATCCTAGTAAGATAAAGGCAAATTATATATATATGTGTGTATCCTAAAATAACTTTTATTCTGAAGTGACAGAGTCATTTTCTGCCACTTTTCTTAACCATGTGTTTCTTTTTTACATTTGAGGTCAGTTGGTTTAACAAGACTGATCCTGAGAATTAATCTTCAAAGTAAAGGCATCTAGGTGACACCATCAGCAGAAGCTATATGTAAACAATAGTAACATAGGGTAGGCAACAAAATTGAATTCTGATTTGACATCCTACTCAATACATACATAGTGAGATGGTTAATAAGATTTAAGATGCCAAGTAGGAAGAGAAAAAATAGAGTAAGAATAGATGGTGTAATTGGCAGGAATTTCAATCAACAAAGTGAGAACTTAAAAAAAAAAAAGATGATGAAAATAACCATTTTCCCTAATGTCAGGTAGTGAGTTATTCGTACCTGTGTCCCCCTACAGTGGTAGCTCTCACAATTTTGCCCCCTCCCCCCAACCTGGAAATGTTTGGAGACATTTTTCGTTGTCAGGAAAGGAATGGGGGTGCTACTGGAATCTACTGCATAGAGGCCAGGGATGCTGCTAAATATCCTACAATGCATAGGGTGGCCCCCCACAGCATAGAATTATCCAGTCCAAAATGTCAATAATGCTAAGGTTAAAAAATCCCACCCTAGAGCCTTGCATTAATTGATATACTTATCAAATGTAATCGGGATTATGTTTATAAAACTCTGACGCTACATTGTGAGATCCCAGTAAACTAAGACCTTTTCATTTTCTTCATAACTCTAACTGTGCCTACCAGAATAGCAACAGTAAGAGAAAAAGGAAAAGCAATAGCAGCCATGCTATTTACTTAAATACCTGTAATTACCTACAGATCCCCTACTCTGCACTGAAGCACCATGATCCCAGAGACCCAGTATGAATATGTTCAATTTTGCAAACAAAATGAAATGGTCCACAATTCTGGAAATCTATTGCTTTACGCTTCTAATGTTTCTTAGAATATTAGGGATAAAAAGCTTTAGCAACTTACCTAACCTCTAATAAGTGTAGGAAGCCATTCTAAAAGATGATTGACAACTTCTCAGCTCTGCTTGAACACTTGAAAACATCACAGAATTCACTAACTCTCAAGGCAACTTTTTCTAACTTTGGTATGACTCTAATTAACTTGTCTTCATACTCTGTAGAAATATGTTGTAATTTTACCCACTGGTCCTATTTCTAGTCACTGCAACTAAATAGAACACATAACCTTAATTCCCATTTGACAGTACTTTCAAAAATGTGAAGAAAGCTACCATGCCTCTACTAAGCCCTGTCATCTCTAAGGTAAGTATAATTTCTTTATGTATTCCCGCTCCTTATACAGCATCGTATTAGAAACTTTACCATCCTACTCACTTTTCTCTAAAACACACTATTTTATCAATGTCTTCTTAAATATGTAACACTCAAACTGAACACAACGCTCCAGGTATAGTCTGCCAAGGGCAGAGTATTAATACTGTAGGCAATGACCTCTGTTGATCTAGTCTACAACTGTAGCATTTAATGACAAATATATATTATTACCAACTGAAACTCCAAGAACTTTTTCAATATGACCCACTTTTATAAGCCAGGACTTCTCTATGTTCTTCTTACATAATTATTTAAACCTTAAGCAAAGATTTGTATTTTCTACTATTGAATTTCATAATTGCAAACTTTCATTTTAGAGCTAGGATCTTTTTGAATCTAGATTCTGGCTCTAAACATTATTAGATGTCCCTTTCAGTATAATCAAGCATTCTATATTTTCACCTAAGTCATAGATCTAAAAACTGTTGATGAAAAGAATACACCAAAGAAAGACTACAGAAAAAGTCACGTTTCCAAAACAAGCTACAACTGAATTTGAGACTATCAGAACAGAAAAAGCAGTTGTAAAATATCTTCCTAATTATCACACATCCCTCCCCTCTCTAGTATGTTTTGCACAATTATAAAACACTTATGCATCGTGTAACTTCTGTACAAAACTACTCCAATTACTCAACTTACCTACCGCATCAAATTCAAATTTTTCTGCTTGGTTTCTAAAACCGTTAATAATGTAATAAACTTTCTGCTGCAAGTTAGTCTCCCCCAAATTTCCTTTTGCAATCTCTTCCTCTATCCAAATTTCATCGTTTCACAGTACAGATTCAGTTCCAATTCTCTTCATTGACTTGTATGGGGGGGGGGGGGGAAGGGGGGGGGGGGGGGGAATACGGGAGGGAGAGAGGGGAAGTGGGAGAGAGAGAAAGGGACACCTTCCAACTAAAGTTTGAGCTAGGCAGGACTAAGTAAATAAAAGGCTTAATATGCGTAAAGTGACCCTCTGACTGCCTAACAAGTGGCTGAGATTAACAGCTAATTACCCCTCCAGTTTCTCATTTATTTGCAACACCAGGAATGCTGAGCACTACAGGTATTGAAAGAAAACCTGTTAGATTTTACACATTTCGTTTTGCTAAAAGTTCGTGTAAATCACAATTCCAGGAGGCAGAGACTGAACAAAAACAAACAGAAATGCCTCTCAACCCCGAAGAACTCATACGGGGCGGGTGGTAACGATCGTGTTACGCATGCGTAGTGCCATACAGGCTCACTGCTCCCTTGCCACACGCCACTCTCTTCCTTTGAATTTTGGATTAAGTATAACATTTTTGGCTTTTTGATACAAGGTTTAGGATTTGGTTAAGAGATGTCTGAGCAACGGAGCTCTGTAGAAAGTTGACAAGCATCCGCAACCGTATAAACCCTATCACCACCACCCTTTCAAATACTCCTCGCTGGACTTAAAAACATAAACACAAGCTTAAATTGACCAGCTTCAGGTCAAGTCTCTTCTCCCACAGTCTATGCTACACCAAATAACACCGCTTAGCTTCGTAGAAACTGAGCTCAAGTTGTTTCGGGGACTAAGATCAAATGAAAAGAACTGTGGGCTCCCCCACTTCCCAGGCGCTGGTTGCTCCGGCATCCTTCCCGCGGCTGCGCACAATGAAAACACAGCAAGGCCGAGCGTGCCGATACCGGCCCGCGCCCTCGGGAGGGAGAGGAAGCCTTCAGCCTCCCTTCCTCGGTCCTCCCGCGCCCGCTCGTGCTCACCTACAGCACCAGCCGCCCGCAGGAAGGCGGCCAGCTCGGGGAGTAACTGCGAGGCAAAGTCAAAAACCAGCCAGCGACGACCGTTGTCACTTTTCAAACCTGCCGCCTCCTCCTGGAAGCCCCGCCCCCTCCCGCCATGCCCACTTCCACCCGCGCCGGATGCCGGTTGGGCTCAATAGACCCAAGGCGGATGGGGCTGGAGTTGTGAGAGAGGGCGCTGGGCTCCAGCCGGAACTATTCTTCGCGCAGTTGGCGTCTAGTCGGAACCTTGATTCTGAAGGAAAGTGGGGGCCCCGCGGTTTGGGGGAGGAGTCCGAGGTTGACTGTGCGGCCAAGTTGCCGGTGACTTGCCCCAGAGCTTTTAGTGGGTCGGAGGTGAAGATAAAAACGAATGGACGGTTTCAGGAGACTTCGGCTAAGCTCAAGGTGACAAGTGAGAAAGAAAGAGGGGCTCTCAGAGAAGCAAGTCATAGAGCCCCCGAGTAATAGTAATTTGTTGAGCATTGATATGAGCCTGGTTCTGTGTTAGATGCTTATAGGCATTATTTCATTTAGGCTTCATTAAAGGGGAGAGAAGGGTGAGCAGATAATTACTGCTATTATTCCCTCATGTGAGGGTTCTAAATCAGGGAGATCGTGCAGCTGACCCAAAGTGGCACTCAGTGGTTCACAAGTAGTACAGCCAGTATATGCACACAGGTCCTCTGATTCCGCGATCATAACCACTTTGAGAGGTGGAAGAACGTAACAGTTCATCTGGTCAAATCTTCCCTCTTTTACAGGTAAGAAGTCTGGGCTCAGAAGGACGTGACTTGTCCCAAGTTATTCAGTTAAGTGACGCTATCTAAAGTTGAACCCAAGTCTCCTGATTTTAGCTTCTCCCTCTCTCCGTTCATCCCTCCGCATGAGCCAGGCACTTAAGGTGCTTTCCACCACTGAACTGTCCGAACTTGCACGTCCCTGAGTGGGTTGGATTCTTCAGATAAGGGGCCCCGAAATCTGCATCTTTTACGAGACTTTTCTGGCAAGAGTGAAAACACCGGACTTCATATATCACAAGTCAGAGCCTTGACGTAGAAGGCGTGGTAGGCCTAGTTGTCAGGGGGAAAGTCCACTAAATCTTATTGAAGTTTGGAGCACCAGAAGATATAATGGGAATTGCATCTGGCTACAGGATAGAGCATTATCTGATGAGGTCCGTATGTTGGATGGGGAGTCTGGACTGAGTAACATGAAAAATAGAGCGAGAAAGGTTGTTTTGAAAATAGACACAAATTCTGGTGCTTTGTTGTGTGGGTTGAAGGGCTATAC
>NW_007730372.1:140362-142668 GCF_000696425.1 Galeopterus variegatus
GGTAGGCCTAGTTGTCAGGGGGAAAGTCCACTAAATCTTATTGAAGTTTGGAGCACCAGAAGATATAATGGGAATTGCATCTGGCTACAGGATAGAGCATTATCTGGTGAGGTCCGTATGTTGGATGGGGAGTCTGGACTGAGTAACATGAAAAATAGAGCGAGATAGGTTGTTTTGAAAATAGACACAAATTCTGGTGCTTTGTTGTGTGGGTTGAAGGGCTATACCTATTGATTTAGAAGTCTATACCAATTCTAAATAAAAATATATTTTATATTTAGTAGTTTAGGACTTTCTTTTTCCCTTTCTATGTCCATTAACTGATGTAAATGTCAAAGTAGGATCTAGTAAAACTCAAAAGTAGGTTAGGAAAATAGATTTTTAAAAAATATCAGAGTGAGGAAAGGAAGGAAAAAGAGACCTTTCTCATTGGCACTTGCCAAATTAAACTGATTACTTATGCATGCATATCCTTCACCAGTCCATGTCTCCTTAGAGGCAGAGAAGGGGAGCATAGCATAGTGGCTGAGAGCACAACTCCCGAGTCGTAAAGACTGGGATCTAAATCCCTGACTACACTACTTACTTCCTGTGTGCACTCAGGCAAGTTGTTTAACCTAACTGAGCTGGTTTTTGCATCTTTAGAATAGTAATAACAGTTCTATCTGCTTTATAGGGTATCATGAAGATTAAGTGAATTAGTTCATATAAAGTGCTTAGTAAAGTGCCTGGCAGAATTGTGAGCACTCGATGAATATTAGCTGTTATTTTGACTATTATGATTTTTATATATGGTCCCTAGTAAAATATCTTACAAATGGTAAGTGCTCAACAAATGCCTAAACTGTTGTTGAGAGTCTAGACAAGAAAAAAGTGACCCGTATGAAAGCTAAAATCAGAATGGATCATATGGAAAGAGAAAACCGAGGTGAAGGAAGGAAAGTGCAGGACAACCATCTTATGGTATCTACAATAAATAATTGTTTCTTTGGGGAATAATTTTACTATAGATATGGCAAATTTACAGTTACATTGGAATTAAAATTATGAAAAAACTGAGTGTTTATTAAAATCTTAATTTTAAGGGTAAATGTGACGTTTTAAAAATTTGGTTGGCTTTTACTGGTCAGTGTGAGGTGGGGGATGGAACAACAGAATTCTCACCCTAGACTTACTAGAGTTTTATCATCATCCATGAAGACAATAACTACTGCAGAAAATTAAACTTCAGTATTCTCTCTGATGGTAACATCTTTTTTTTTTTTTTTTTTTTTTTGTGACCGGTAAGGGGATTGCAACCGTTGGCTCAGTGTCGCCCACACCGTGCTCAGCCAGTGAGCACACTGGTCATCCCTATATAGGATCCGAACCCGAGTGAGCCACGGGGTCAGCCCATAACATTATATTTTTCTGTTCCAACATAACCTCACAGGTGCTACATCTGCTCTTTTNAACTTTTTTTTTTTTTTTTTTTTTTTTTTTGTGACCGGTAAGGGGATTGCAACCGTTGGCTCAGTGTCGCCCACACCGTGCTCAGCCAGTGAGCACACTGGTCATCCCTATATAGGATCCGAACCCGAGTGAGCCACGGGGTCAGCCCATAACATTATATTTTTCTGTTCCAACATAACCTCACAGGTGCTACATCTGCTCTTTTATTTCATTTTCCCTGTCAGCCCTCTTTCCATTGCCACCCTTCCCAGTCTAGACTGCATGGTTTATCAGCATCCATACTCCCTGTGTTTGATGTCTCTGATCTAGGTGCCTGTCAAAACCTTATCCCTGAATCTATTCTGTAAAGCCTCAGCTGGGCACCCTGGAGAAAATAGCACAAAGTGACAAATGACAGATTCTCAGATGTCAACTTCAGCTCTGTGAATCTTGACAATCCTTTAATATGTTCTTAATCAGTTCCCTGTCATAAAACTTTTAGGATTTCTCACAAACTTTACCACTTTTCTCAATCCCCTTTCCAACTGCAACTCCTCTCTTTATTGAAGGTGGCCAGAGTAGTCTAAAAGGTTTTTTTTTTCCCTTTTTGTCTTTTTTACTGACCGGTAACGGGATTGCAACCCTCGGTGTCGCGCCCATACCGGGGACGCACTTTAAAGGCTGGGTGACAGATCTGTAAGGACTGAACAGACCTTTGGAATCTTTGAGTGACAAAATTGGGATGCTCAATGAGACCATGGCAGCCTGCAGCTAAAACTTTATCTTTAATGCAGGTGGTTTCTGTGGTAGCTAGTGCTTTAAACAAACCTTCTTTTTAAGTGACAGTGGGTCCAAATTGTTATTTTTGCTTTGTT
>NW_007730372.1:143469-144684 GCF_000696425.1 Galeopterus variegatus
TGCTTTAAACAAACCTTCTTTTTAAGTGACAGTGGGTCCAAATTGTTATTTTTGCTTTGTTTTTAGCAGATCAGCAAGGACAAAAAGTTGATTCACTTAGTCTAATGTGGTAGGAATAGGTGAAATACTAAGACTTGGTCCTACTCTCTACCTGCCATCAGGCATCCATTCATTTGAATAGAAATTTTCTAGGGGCCACAGACATTTCCAGTATCTTCTTCCCAGTTAATTGAGAAAATTAAAGTCAGCATGCAACATATACCTTAACTTCCTGCCTCCCCTTTTCCCTCAATGCCACATTTATCTACCTGTCTCTTATTTGTCGATCTCAGAAGGTACAATATGCTTCCTCAACACTATTGATCTTTTTCTAGACCTCACTGCTACATTTGGTACAGTTGATCAGACCCTTTTTGAAGGGTCTGCTTGCTGCTTTGATTGCTTGTTTGATTGCTGCTTTTTCTAGACCTCACTGCTACATTTGGTACAGTTGATCAGACCCTTTTTGAAACCTAATTCCTTTTGCATCTTGCCCATTTTTTCCTACCTGTCTCTCATGCTTGTTGGTGTGGGGGTCAGGGTGTGGGGTTTCTCTGCCTGCCCTTTAAACAGTATTTCCCAAAGTTCTAACCTTGAGTTGTTTTTCTGCCTATATCTTCCCCTTGGGCCGCATCCACTCTCATTAACCTATTTGCTCATGGATCCTAAAACTACTGCTATTCCTAACTTCTCCCTTGAGGTTCAGACTTTTATTTCCTTCATTGGGGAGGGCTCAAGAGCTCTTCAAACTCTAATTAATCCTTTCTTTTTATTTCCACTACCAATTCTATCTCACTGCCTCTAGCCTTACCAGGCCTGCCTACACCACCAAACCCATCTTGTTAAGTAGCAGCCAGAATAACCGTCTCAAATGTAAATCTGACCATTTCACTTGCCTACTTAAATTTCTACACCCGCCTCTCTAGTCACCTCCAAGATAAAGTCCAGCTCCATTGCCTGGTGTGCTCAGGCCTCTATCTTGCCACGTTTCCCTTTTCAGTCTCATCTCCACACCCATCTCCCATTCATGAGGCCGTTTTACACTTCGAAACTTTATCTTATTCTTGTTGACTCTGTTTGAACTGCCCTTATTTTCTTTACCTGACTCTTATCTTTACTTATTTTTGGAGGTCTCCCAAGAAAACTTTACTTATTCCACAGTCTGAGTTAGTTGAC
>NW_007730372.1:145113-148841 GCF_000696425.1 Galeopterus variegatus
AACTGCCCTTATTTTCTTTACCTGACTCTTATCCTTACTTATTTTTGGAGGTCTCCCAAGAAAACTTTACTTATTCCACAGTCTGAGTTAGTTGACTTTTCTCCTTGCTTTCTTGGCCTTTATTTATTCATTCAAAAAATATTCATTGAGCCCTTATTTTATACCAGAGACTGAGCTAGATACTGGAAATATATTAGTGAACAAGCAAGTTAAACCAATCTAATAACTGCCCTGACAGAGATTATGTTCTTCTAGGGAAGGAAGACGAGTTCAGTCTGATTGGCTCCATGTTTGAGAATAGCCAGGAATTGCCCAGGTTAATGGTTGAAGGGCAAGTTTCTAGGTAGAGGTAACAGTAGGCCTGGGTATGACAGAGGAGAGGAGAGCAGACTAGGGACTGAGAGATTCTAGACAGGGCTGGAGAGGTAAACTGGGACCAGATCAATCATGAAGAGCACTACTAGTCATGTTAAGGAGTTGGACTTCTTAAGGGTAATAGAAAGTTTGAATGGTTTCAACATGATAAGGTTTGTATTTTAGATGATGGATCTGGCTACTCTGAGAAAAAGGAACTGAAGAGTGGTGACAATAGAGGGAAGGAAACCAGTTAGGTGACCATTGTAGTGATTCAAGGAAGAGAAGATGGCAGCCTATGCTAGGGTATTGCTGGTATGGATAGAAATGGATCCCAGAAGAATTTAGGAAGTAGAAGCAGCAGAACTTGGTGACTGATTGAATTGTGAGGACAGAAGTGAGAGAAATGAAAGATGGAGTTCTATAAACATTACAGATGCTTGATAAATACCTACTGAATGAATGAGTTTTCTGGCTGGAGCACCTAGATAAGTGGGGTGCCATCTCTGATTTAGGTAACATAGAGGCAGACTCATTTGGGAGGTAACTGATGACTCAGTTTTGGACATGTCTAGCTCAAGATGCCTGTGCAGCATACACATGACAATGTCCAGACACGTGGCAATTGGATAAATGATGCTGAAACTCAAGAAGAGAGATGCAAGGTGGATTCTTTCCATACTTACACAAAAGTTTATATAATATTGAAATGATATGTTTTGTGTCTCTCTGTACTACTACATAATGTTGGTTCTTAATGACCTTTGATTCCCCAGCAGTCGACACTGTGCCTGGCACAAACTGGGTACCCAATCAATGCTTGTTGAACTGAACTACTCCTTTCAAAACATGGTGCATCTAAAAGGAGAAGGTAATAGTTGTAGCCTCTGAGGAGGGAAACTGGGGGAGTCAGAGTGAAAAAGATTTTCTTTATTGTATATACTTTGGTTCTTTTTGCTTTTCTCTCCATTTGCCATGAGAAATAAAAAGATGACAAAAGTGTTTCATTGAATTTGTATGGACTCAAAACTGAAAACAAATACTCTTAACTGTGGTCTGATCAGTATAGAGTGGGATGTTATAATTCTGTTTGAGATCATAGTAGTATTTTTGACCACACATCACATCATTGATTGATTTACAAATTCTATGGTTGTATCATTGATGAATTTAATATTCATGAACGAATTTAATATTCATAACTATTATTTATTGATACCTGAAAAATGATGACTAGTCATGAATAGCAGGCTGAAATGAAGTTAGGAACACGCATTTTATATTAACGGCATCAGACAAAATTTTTAAAACTGTAGTATAAGATATAGATAAAATCTACAAAAGCGGATGAGTTGTCGTAGTTTTACATCTGCCTAACATTTCATATTAGAGGAAACGATGTGTCTCTCCTATCGGCCAACATTTTTGGCTTGCTAACGTTACAGGAAACATTTAATATGCAAGACATTTTACTGGCAAGTGTTGGAATATCCTTTACACATCTGAATTGTAGGAGGTAAATTCTAGCAATATTTTGGTATGTAGAGCACATTCACTAGGTGGCGCTGTTGTATTAATGTTAACCTTACTCTGACCGTTTTATTTCATTTTCTTTTACATAAGTAAACAGAATTAGAGATAAGCATTGAACACAATGTTCTAGATGAAAAAATTAGATTCTAAATTTATTGGCTTTAAAATACATGTTTAGAGTTCAGGCTTAAGAAGAAAAATAGCATTGAATTCAAAGTAGCCGTCTGCTTTTTCTTACCCTTTAATCATTCCAGGCCTGTTAATCCACTTTCCTCCTCAGCTGTGTTCATCTTTACTAGTAGTTTTGGGAACTTAGCTACACATTTGCAAAACAGTATCCTTGTTAAGGATTCGAATGGAATCTTTAATTTGAAACCATAAAATAAATATCCTTTGCTAGTTTGTGATGAGCTCTAAACCAGATCCAAGGAAGCGAAAAATTGGTAAGTTATACTCTAACCCCTCTGGTATCCTTTTCCCAACTTTCACATCAAGCTATATTATTTTAATATTGTTAGTATAAAGAATATTAGGGATTATCAGCCCAAACAAATTAGATATTGTTAAAATATTTGTCCAATGTGGTATTTTTTAAAATTCAATTTTTATATTCTGGATATTTCCAATATTGGTGTTATCCTGTGGTGTTTTAGTTATTTCAAGGCAGTTAATGAGATTTTTAAGGAAAAAAATGTTAATTTTAATGTGTCCTAATTTTTAAATTAGTTATTTATAACATATTTTAGAAAGGTGCCTTAATCTATTTGGGCTGCTATAAAAAAAAGTACCATAAACTAAGTAGCCTGTAAACAACAAAAATTTATTTCTCATAGTTCTGGAGGCTGGAAAGTCCAAGATCAAGGTTCTGCATATTTGATACCTGATGAGGGCCTGCTTTCTGTTTTATAGATGGCACCTTCTAGCTGTGTTCTCTCTTGGTGGAAGAGGCGAATGTGCTTCCTTGGGCCTCTTTTATAAGGGCTCCATTCTCATGACTTAATCACTTCCCAGAGGTTCCCACCTCCTAACATCATCACCTTGGGAGTTAGGATTTCAACATATTAATTTAGGAGGGTGGGGAGATACATTCACGCTGTGGCAGAAGGGAATGTTTAAAAAAATGAAACCAATAACAGTATCATAAATCAGAAAAGTCTGGCGATTACTAGATTTTTTTGTTATAGTTCTGATGCCATGTTATCATTCCCATGGATTCTTTTATGATAGTGATTTCTGTTATCTAGAGTAAATCTTCTAATATGAACTCTGTTTAATGAGCCCTTAGAAGAAAATCACTTCTCATTTCTCTACATCTTCTTTTCATAGCTCCTAATCCTTTTTTCTCTCAAAAAGGAAACTGTGTCTGAGTCTACATTTTTGTATAAGTATCAAGTAATAACTAAATTCATATTTAGTCTTTAGGAAAAAAATCATCTGTC
Source organism: Galeopterus variegatus (assembly GCF_000696425.1). Taxonomy (NCBI): domain Eukaryota; kingdom Metazoa; phylum Chordata; class Mammalia; order Dermoptera; family Cynocephalidae; genus Galeopterus; species Galeopterus variegatus. The sequence goes on from NW_007730372.1 coordinate 148,440, forward strand.
ATCTTTTTCCCACTATTTATTAAGCAGATTGAACCTGGTAAACACAGGTTGACCATTTAATTCAAAATTTATACCTGAATATTGTTCCTAGGATAATCTACTAAGATAATTTTCATTTATACACCTTTTCAAATGGTACTTAAATAATAATGATCGCTCACATTTATAGAAGATTTACTAGGTGCCAGGCCCTCTCCATGTATTACTTCATGTAATTTTCAGAACAACTCCATGAAGTAGTTTCTATTTACCATTATTCATATGAAAAACCAGAGACAAATTGTTTGAGAAAACATAATTTGCTCGAGGTCATATAGGAGGGGTCTTCAAAAAGTTCATGGAAGGGCCGGCCCGTGGCTCACTCGGGAGAGCGTGGTGCTGACAACACCAAGTCAAGGGTTA
>NW_007730372.1:148939-151515 GCF_000696425.1 Galeopterus variegatus
AAAAAGTTCATGGAAGGATTCATATTATCTTCTAATTCCATTTTTCCATGAACTTTTTTTTGTGTGTGTGTGCTCGGTAAGGGGATCGTAACCCTTGGCTTGGTGTCACCCGCACCATGCTCAGCCAGTGAGCGCGCCGGCCATCCCTATATAGGATCTGAACCCGTGGCCTCGGCACTCCCAGTGCCACACTCTCCCGAGTGAGCCATGGGGCCGGCCCTTCCATGAACTTTTTGAAGTAACCTCATGTCTAGGAAACCAGGGAGACAAATTCTGAGCCCAGGTAATTAATGGGGTGTCCTTAGTTCCTCTACCGTGTTGCCTAATGTTGAACCGTTATAGTGTGTGGGTATAGTCAGTGTTAATTTTTGTAACCTGAGTAGTAGACGACCCCTTCTTTTTATGTTCCACAAATTATATTCCTGGGTCTTAACAAGGACTGTATCTCCTGAACCGTTATAGTGTGTGGGTATAGTCAGTGTTAATTTTTGTAACCTGAGTAGTAAACGACCCCTTCTTTTTATGTTCCACAAATTATATTCCTGGGTCTTAACAAGGACTGTATCTCTAGATGCCTTCTACCCTCTACCATCTCTCAACAATACACACAAAAATACGGAGACCTATGAAGGGTGAAACAGTTCTTTTGGAAAGGATTTAGTTGATTAGATTCTTTGATCTAACTACTTTGCTCCCTTGTGTTGTTCAAAGGATTATGTCTCCCTTTGTAGGCCTTTGGGTGGTCTGCAGCCTCCCAAGGACTGTATTCTTCCATTCCTAACCTTCTTCCCGCTCTTCTGGCAGCCTCCATGGCCTCTCCCATTCCCTATTTCTCTAGGACATACCATCACTCCAAAGAGAAAGTATAAAGGTCTAGGCTCTCTCAGTTTCCTCCCTTGTCTTAAACATTTCACAGATTTAGCCATGTGTTGATTGCTAGTTGCTTCTGATTCTGTTCATTGACTAGGGCTCCTCTGAAGGTTTCCTCCTGGAGTTAATATTTACTAAAACAAAACACATTTAACACATTTATTTCACTCTGAGGATTAATTTCCTTAAGAAACACACTATTTGCTCAACATGAGGAATTAATAATCATAGTGTCAATATAATTTTTACCTTATTTCCTAGGAATAAACCAGACTATATTATGCCAAGAGAATATTCCTACCCTGACTGACAACTATTTATCTCAAATCACTCTTTCTTCCCTCACCACAGCAGGGGTGTAGCTGTGTGGGGAGATGAGGACATTTTATTTCATCTCTGTTATATTTTCAGTTTAGGCATGGAGATAGAAAGCAGAGTGGCAAACCACACAGGTGGGTGACTAAGCAGAGTAGAAATTAAAACTAAGATTCTAATCCCAGGATAAGTCAGACTTGGCAGATATTGCTGGGATTTTGTATGGATTATAAATATAGTGGCCATCATGCCATCAACCGGAATTTTTGAATACTTGTACATGTCAGACACTATATTTTCAGAACCAAAAGTTAGGACAGATTACTTACAAGTACAAAATAATATTTTGATTTTGGTTTCTCCTCTTTGTGAGAAACTGCAGTGCCCTCATGTCTGCTCATGTCCAGATTCCTCAGCCTAGCAGTTCATTTTTCACATCATCCTAATCTGCCTTTCTTATCCAATCTACTCATCCACTTTTTAAAACATATTTCTGTTCTAATCAGATTGGTCTCAGTCTGGATTACAGCAATCCCAGCTCATGTCACTGTCACCTTCAGTAGCTTACTGTCGCCCTTGTGTGTTTTCCTTCTTTTCTACTTAGGTTCCCCTTTCCCTTCTTTTCAGCATAGCCAAATTCTTCAACTACTGCCTCTTCCACTAATCCTTTACTTCCTACTCCAGTTCGTACAGATCTTTTATTTGGTCTCCCATTATGTATACCTACTATCTGTACCATATAATTATCTTATATTGTTTTTGATTCGTACCATGCAGTTCAATTTGATTATCTTAATTGAATTTCAGTACCCTTACAGTCAGGGACTGAGTTGTCTTCTCTGCATTTTGTACACCTGTCCATAACAGTGGTCTATAAACATCGTTCAGTCCATGGACCTATTTTGGTCCCTGATGAAGTTTTGTTAATTTAAATGAGAAAAATAAGGACAGTGAAGTAAGTTTTTCATAAAGCCAAATTTATTTGGCTCAGAAAACAGTATATTATATCTTTCCTACATTTTCAATATCAAATTACATTTTTTTCAAGATGATTGTGTTAATAGATGATAATTTTATAATGTTTGTATTTGTCAAAGTACAAAGTTGTCAGTCCTGTGTCAGTGCCTAACTTTTCCTTGTACTGATTCAAATAATCTAAAAGTCAGAACATAGAGTGTGGTGCTGATAACACCAAGACAAGAGTTCAGATCCCCATACCAGCCAGCTGCCAAAAATAAATAAATAAACAAACAAATAAATAAATAAATAAAAACATCACTGGCCCATTTTACTTTGCAAAATGTATACTAATGTCACATAATGAGTAATTGTTTTCCTGGTAATGGTAACTCATTTGTGTTGTATGGCTCATTTATTCAGCAAATTTCAGT
>NW_007730372.1:151910-153046 GCF_000696425.1 Galeopterus variegatus
GCCAGCTGCCAAAAATAAATAAATAAACAAACAAATAAATAAATAAATAAAAACATCACTGGCCCATTTTACTTTGCAAAATGTATACTAATGTCACATAATGAGTAATTGTTTTCCTGGTAATGGTAACTCATTTGTGTTGTATGGCTCATTTATTCAGCAAATTTCAGTAGAATACCAACCCAATTTAAGATGCTATAAATACTAATTACATTGGAAACGTACTGGTAAACACAGAGGGGCTTAGCTCAGTTGGTTAGAGCACGGTGCTGAGGAACTCCAAGTTCTAAGGTTTGATCCCTGTACCAGCCAGCCACAAACAGCAAAACAAAGCATTGAAATAGGGAGGAGTTATTTTTATTCTATTGCAGAGTAGCCAAGTTTCTATGGTAAAGTGATTCATCTGAACTAATATGTAAAGATTAAGAATCACTTGAGAATCACTCTCACAGAAGAATTTTTTTTTTTTTCTGAATGTGGCACTCTGCTGGTTTGTGTCAAAATTATGTGAGATGCTGAACTTGCTTGAAACTCAAATTTTTGGACCCCACCCCCAGATCAAGTGAGTCAGGATGTCTGGGTTGAGGAACTTTAAAGTAGCTCTCCAAGCCTGATGCTGATAACACCAAGGGTTCCAATCTCCATACCAGCCAGCTGCCCAAACAAAAAATAAATAAATAAATAAATAAATAAGTAGCTTTTCAAGCGATTTGGATGCAGATGGTCTGTGGAGTTGAGAACTGCTAACTTAGCAGGTTGATACAGATCTAGATTTAGACCCCAGTTCTNAGGGTTGCGATCCGTTGCCAGACACGGAAAAAGACAAAAAGGAAAAATAAATAAATAAATATTCGTTTACTTCTTTTCCTTCCTTTGAAGAGTTACTAATCATTTACTAGACATTACTCTTGGCTGCAGATCTCATCAATGAACCAGTTGTGTTACTAAAGCTCCTCTGTGTGTGTGTGTGTTACTCTTGCAGCCAGGATCATCTCACTTGCCTTTAAATTGCAGAAATGTAGTACTTTCTTAATCTCCAGCCTTCTGCTTCTCGAACCATTCTTACCAACAAGAGAACAAACAGAAGGATCATTTGACTAGAAAACATTTGGGTATTGGTTTCCTACTTAGCGAAA
>NW_007730372.1:153262-153756 GCF_000696425.1 Galeopterus variegatus
ATTTCAGAGAAGAGAATAAGTAAAACATCTACTAGAATTAATTTTTACTGAACAGTGCCATCTCTCTGGCTTAGAAAAGGGATGAGGTAGAGAGAGAGCAGGGGCTAGTGAGCCAAGGTTGGGAAAACCACGTTTGAGTTCCTCACCATAGCAGAATCCCACTAGTGCTTCCCTCTGTTTCAGCCTCACCCCTTACAGGTGTTGCTCCCGAGTGTGGTGTGAGTGAGTTCTCTTTATACAGGAATTCAGAAATTGAGAGATTAGAAATAAGGTATGATATATGAGTTTGCTAGGGCTGCCATTAAAAATACCACAAATTAGATGGCTTATAAACAGGAATTCATTGTCTTACAGTTCTGGAGGCTAGAAGTACATGATCAAGGAATCAGCAGGGTTGGTTTCTTCTGAGGGCGATAAAGACAAATAGGTTCCATGCCTTTCCCCTGTCTTCTGGTGGTTTGCTGGCAGTCTTTGGCATTCCTTGGCTTGTAGAT
>NW_007730372.1:154640-159858 GCF_000696425.1 Galeopterus variegatus
GTTTCTTCTGAGGGCGATAAAGACAAATAGGTTCCATGCCTTTCCCCTGTCTTCTGGTGGTTTGCTGGCAGTCTTTGGCATTCCTTGGCTTGTAGATGTAGCACCTCCATTTCTGCCGTCATTTTCACATAGCATTCTGTGTGTGTGTGTGTGTGTGTGTGTGTGTGTGTGTCTGTGTCCAAATTTCCCTTTTTTAAAAGGACACCAATCATATTGGATTAAGACCTACCCTAATGACCTCATTTTAACTTGATTACCTCTATAAAGACCCTGCATCCAAATAGGATCATATTCTGAAGTATTGGGTGTTAGGACTTCAATGTAACTTTTGTAGGACACAATTCAACCCATAAAACATGGTCCACAGCATGGTGAGCCAAAAGCCTTCCCATATGGGCAAGATCTATAAATAGCCTGTGGCCTCAAGCCTGGACAAATGTGCCAGTTCCCCTCAGAGCAAAATACAGTCTCTAGACTTTTTTTTATTAACTTAGTACTAATTGTGATTTTTATATTGCCAATGCCCTTTTAGTGCCACATGCTAAGTACGTGTGACTCATTTTATTTTTCTTCAAAATAGAGTTCTTAAAAAGCTCTGGATATCTTCAGAGGGAACAAACAGAAAAGTAATTGAACTGGTGACACTCTCATAGGAAAGTAAGGTTTCATTCAACAGAGCAGAGAGGATTATCCTAATTTGCCCATGTTTTGAGGCTTCTGGAAAAGGAACCAGAACACCCAATTGAGAATTTAAAAGGGGGGTTTTATTGGCTGGCCCGTGACTGTTCCTCCAAGAAAGCCTTGGAAGGAAGCAGCCCTGAATTGAAGTTTAGAGGGATTTCTAAAAGGTACATTTTTACATTAGTCACACAATTAAAATTATCAAATAGTCACACACTTACAGTTATCATATAGTTACATACATACACACATACCCTCCTGGCAGGAGGAGGGGGTTGGGGGTGGCCTAATACAAGCTGATAACAGAAGCTGAAAGAAGCCAGTTAATCACTTAGGGACGGTGAAAACTTTCACAGGGTGGTTGTCTAGGTCCTCCTTAGGTTGTCTAGATACATCCAGATACAGCTCTTGGTTTTATCAGTCAGGGACAGCATAGGCGGGAAATAGCAAAGGCAGGCTAATATTTAGCTTTTAACTTCTATGGGGGGGCTAAAGAGCCAAGGGGGATTTTTAAACAATAGCATTTTTAAGCAATTCAAACACTATTTAAACTTAATTAATCTACCTTGTCACACAGCAAGCAGTTTCACAGAAGCAAATTGCATATGTTATAAAAGTGGCCATCACCCTATCTCACCCAGGACTGACAACATCTGTGAATTCTAAAGCTATGCATTTAGTGAATATACATAGATAAAACTGAAATGAGAGTAACAGTTTGGAAACAATTTAAAAATGTGCCCAAGCCCCAAATTGCTGATAACATGATGGTTTGCTGATGGTGATATCCTTTGTTTTAAGATGTGTAGCCAGTTTTAATGACTGGTGTTACAGAGTCCATATTAGTTCTGAAGGTGCTTCCATACCAGCACCCTAGGAGGGTCACCCTAGTGCCACCATTTTGTAGCATCATTCCCAGATGTCCCCTGAGGACTAGTGACCCTGCTTAAGAACAGCTGGCTGAGAGGATAGTCAAGTGAGGGGGGTGAACTGCAAGAGAATGATGGTAGATAGAGATGCCAACAAAAGGGAGAGTTTGTCTTCTAGTTCTTTGCTGATCTGTAGAACCTATATGTCCATCATGGAGCTCCTACTGGAGCACAGTGAAGCATGGTGAGAGAATCCCTAGGAAAGCTTGACAAGGGACTTGGGGGAGGAGTATGTTTGTAAATATGGGGGAAATGCCCTACTTCTGGTTTAGACATTCTGAAGGCAGGAAGCTAACTAGAGTACCCTGTATTTGTAGGACTTTAAGGCACCAAAGTAAAGAATACTTGGAAGAGAACCAATCATTTCCAAGGCTCCATGTGAAAGGATGCATTGGTTGGGGTGGGGTGCAGAATCTCTCAGCCCATATAGCCGCAGGCCCAAGAGAGGAAGCACCAAACAGGAAAAATATTGCAACAAGTCTAGAGGGAGACTAGCTTTAGGACAGCTGAACACCTCTCCAAGGAACTAGGCACTCCATCCTCATAGAGACCACCACATCAACAGCGCCACCAAGAAAGGACAAAGCCATTCCAAGCCAGAGTAATTCCAAAAATGTCTTATGCCTCAGTCTTCTATCATGAATGGTTTTTAAAGTGACCTCAGATTCTCCTGTCCCTCCTGCCTGCCCCCAATTTCAGAGAAAATAGCCCCAAAAGAGGTAGGGGAGGAATAAAGAGCATGCCATGTTCCACCCTCCCTCTCCCCTCCATTTAAAAGTGGACAAATATATGTTTTAATAATTAAAAGTGACCAGAAGGTTATGGAATCTAATCAAGATGTCATTAAAGAAAATGAGAGAAGTTTAAGGTAGCATAGTTGGAGACCATAATTAGAAGAAACAAAACAGTTTAAGGTTTATATGCAATGCTCTACTTTGTAAACATTCTTAAAGTTAATAATCCTACTCTGAGGAGACCTTCAGGGCTGAAATGCTAGACATGATTGAAGACTATTTGTTAGACCACAGACAAAACTTCCTTATTGACTTGTTCCTTGTCCAATGTTTGGATCTCTAACCATGAATCATCGTATTGGCTATTAAATATCTTGGAATTTCCTATTTAAATAAAGTAAGCAAAAACATTTATTTAACAAATATGTATTGATTGCCTATTACTGGGCAGACACAATATTAGGTGTTGATAGTATAAATATGAAGGAGGCATCGTGTATGTGTATAAACAGCGAATTATACTTTAACCAGAGAAGTACTAGAGCATTGATGGAAGTGTGGTGGTACCTCCCGGGAGGAAGCAGCTAACTTCCTTGAGCTGGTTCTTGGAGGAGGTATACATTAAACCTATTAAATCCACGTCAGCCTTTAACACTTTTGCTCAGATTAGCTTATCAGGCTGTTTTTCCACCTGACAAGAAGATGTGAGCACAGCAGAAAAGTTCTAAAGGGAAAGGAAGAAGTGCCAGAGAGAAGGTCCTGCAAGGAGAGAAGCCTGGCAGGGCTCACTGAGTTTCCTAAGGGGAAGCGTCAGGCATATAGGGAAAAGCGCTGCCAGAAGTGGGGGAACCAAAATTGTGACCTAGGTAATTTTACCTGGGTCTTCCCTGGTTCTATTAATATATTTCAGGGGTCTTTTTATAATAATTTTATTTAGCAATACTGATCAGTGACCAAACAGACAAGGCAGTCAGTGACTCTTAAGACTTTACAATTTGAAATGATGTGCACAAATGTGTAGAGAGACATATTGAATAATAAAACAAGGGCTGTTAGAGCTGCTAATGCTAGCCAAGATGAATAAATGAGCACATACACATACTGTTCAAGTACATAGAAGTTTCCTTCATCCTCTTACCTTTGTGAAGCTTTGATGATCTACTCTGTATTTTTAACAGTTCCAGTTTTGAAAAGATGTTTCGTTGAACATCAGTTAATTGTGTGATTTGGCACAAGTCTCTGAGAGATCCCATCTTTAAAAATAATACTAAAACTAGAAGGTTGGACTGAATTACCACTATGATCTTTTCCAAAGCTATCTATAATTTATGACTATTTGAAGTTACTTCAATCAGTGCTAATGAAACCATAGACACAGACTCAGAGCACTTAGATGAAATTAATTCGTTTAAGAACTATTTGGTAAGTGTCTATTAGGAGGGTTGCCAGATAAAATACAAGACACCTAGTTAAATTTGAGTTTCAGATAAGGAATGAGATTTTTTAATATAAGTGTGCTCCATGTAATATTTGAACATGCAAAATATCTAAATATTATATTTAAAAATTATTCTCTATTTGAAATTCAAATTTAATTATTCTTTTTATTTTTTCCCTAAATCTGATATCCTCACTTCTATGCTACATTCTAACATAGAAGCTAGGGTCTGTGGAAGATAAAACAGTGAATCAATCATAGATCTTGCCCTCAAATCTAGAGGGTCAAATGAGACTCAAATATAAATAACAATATTACAAAGTGGACAGTGACAATTTCATGAGAAATATACTGAGAGAGTGCTATAAAAGTTCACAAGAGGGAGAAATTACTTCCAGCCACAAAAGCCAAGGAAGCACCTGAGCTGGGCTGAGAAAGATGGCAGGATTAAGGCACGTGAATGTGCTCAGGGGATGGGACAAGGGCATTCCTAGCAGCAAATGGCTTGAGTAAAGGCATGGAGGTGGGAAAGAGCACAGCTAGTCATTCATTTTGACTGTGGCCACAAGACTGGAAGGGTAAGGCAGGCCATACCAAGAGAGCCTGGACAGAGATATGAGGAATGGAGGCTGGAAGTTTGAATAGGCCAAAGAGTTTGACTTGATACTTGAAGGTTTTTTGATCCAGGGTGAAACTACACATGAATAGGGACAAGGGAAAGTGTGAAGAGTCATTCCAAACTAACAAGCTCCAAGAAAAACTTGGGTCATTAGTTTTGTCTTTAACACACATCTTAAGAAATGTATTAGGTGGAGAGGAAATATGGTAAAGTAGGAAAATCACAAGCTTAGGTGTGAAAAGATTTGGGATTCAAAATCCACACTGCCTGTATGTATAATGTTATTTCCTGCCTCTGAAACTTGGTTTTCTTATACATATAGAAGGGACTGACAATGCTCTTGTTATGTTTGGAAATTATGAGTAAGTACCACCATATACCTGGCACACGGTAGGAGCTCACTAACTACTAATTACTACATGAGTTATTTTACTACTTATTCTCCTGTAGTCTCCAGAGTATCTTACTTAGTTCTAACAGGTGAAAATGTTCTCAATAGATAGAAAACTTTTTTCAAAATATTCATTTTTCTCTTTATAAATTAATCTTTTAAAATAAAGAATAGCATACCTTTCTGGACTGAAAAAAAGAAAAAAGAAAACCAGGAAAAAACAAACAGCTCACATTTGGTCCAAATATTTGCTTTAAATTGATTCCTTCAATACCAAAGAAAGCTCAATTTCCTTCCTAACTTAAATATCACATGGTTACACGCGAATTGCAGAGTAGCCAAGTTTCTATGGTAAAGTGATTCATCTGAACTAATATGTAAAGATTAAGAATCACTTGAGAATCACTCTCACAGAAGAATTTCTGC
>NW_007730372.1:160858-172121 GCF_000696425.1 Galeopterus variegatus
TTCTGGACTGAAAAAAAGAAAAAAGAAAACCAGGAAAAAACAAACAGCTCACATTTGGTCCAGATATTTGCTTTAAATTGATTCCTTCAATACCAAAGAAAGCTCAATTTCCTTCCTAACTTAAATATCACATGTTTACACGAGGTATCCTGGGAAGAGCTTGGATGTCTTGGGAAGAGCTTGGATGTCTTTGCATAATTACGAAGTGATAGCAGGAATTTCTACTTAATTATCTACGGCCTGACCAAAGAGTGTGGAAGTTACAGCTCAGCAGATAAACCAGAGTCTCATGGATGATGTATACTTAATGGAATATCAGAGCACTTGGGCTCATGGCCTGTGAAAGCCAGAAGGAAGGGGAGAATTGAGCCGTAATAGAACAGCATATTCTTTGTAAAGATGCATTCTGGATAACTCCTCATGTTCCTGATTTTTCCTCGAGAATTCTATCTTAGTTGTCTGTTTTTGTAAAATGAGCCAGAACAATTGATGATAAATTTGTTCTTTGAGAATAGAACCTGGAGGAATAGTTACCTAATGTGTTCTGTGCCTGTCAAAGTCTGAAATAACCACCATTGCTAAAATTGTGTGTTTAGCGATAATGTCCCTTATTTTGGCATTTTTCTTTCTAAAATAAATTATTACCAGTACCTGTCTTTACTCGTATCTTTCTCCTGAACCTCATTCCTGTCCTTATTGCTAAGTATCTAAAATAGATTTACAGCTGAAGAAAAACTACCCATTTCCTTGTCTTTTCCCACCAGAGTTGCAGTTTGCTGTTGAGCTTGTTCCTATGCACAACACAACTTGAGCTGTGTCTTAGGATTATTATTATACTTTGTATTCGGTGTCAATATACTTGGTAGATGTACAGCTGTGACACAGTAGAATTCCTACAAGCTTTATGCAAATGTACATGATTTTCCAGTCCCTGAAGACTAGCCCTTGAGTGATTTGCTTGGGTAACATTTTTGGCTGTGGTTCTTTGTTTTTATTAATGTTCTGGATTCATGTTTGTGAGACTCCCAAATTTATTTCCAGTTAGATAAAGGTGACCTTCCCCTTTTCCATGCTGAATCTCCCACAAGACTCATTGGAACCTGTTGAGGCCAATCACAGCTGTCACTTGTTAACTATTGGAGCACCTTTAGTCTTAAAATAGCTGCTAGAAAATGAAGACTGCAAAGTAAAGGAAGAACAGAATGGTCAGCCACATCACACACATTTTTCCAAATGATTTGGTTTAGGACTTGAAAACCTAATTAGAACCTGAGCACTGAGAGACATTTTGAATTTAAAGTAAGATGGAGAAACTGAAGGAAGCTAAATCACAGAGTATAGAATTAAGATTAATCATATTCAGGACAGAAACATCTCAGGCTCTATTTCTGGGAGCAATGAGAAAATTTGTCTGCTTTAGAAGCCGGCTCTCATTTGTTTGGCTGACCTCCATGTTCAAGAGGACTCTCTCCCATCCAGATGACACTGAGGTGAGAATGACAAGACCATCTCCCTCCTTCCTTTTCTCCAAGCCTTAGACCACCATAGGATTTGCTAACATCAATTACACTTCAGGAATGAGATATCATCGTGATCACCTCCGTTTTGCTCATCTTTCTGCCTCTCTAGGAAAGGGAGAATTTCACTGCTTATCTTGGGAAACATCGAAGTTCTATGTGATAGAAATAAATGGTAGATGAAGCCAGCATTGAAAACTATAAAGTTGAAAATAGAAATGAAAGAAAGTGAGCTGAGATACCGGTACCAATCAAGCTTTATTAAAGGAAAAGAATCTGCCAGGCTGCGCCCAAAGTGGATGGCAGCTCATGGCTGCCCTCAAAATGGGGGACAGCACCAGGTGTGGGGGTGGTAGAGCTCAAATAGGGTGCCAAGGGCTGGCTGATATAATCAAGGAGGGGCATTATGCTAATGTGGAAGCTATGCAACCAGGGTGGGGAATTGTGCCCTTGCAGAAGCAAAAGGGTTTCTGTTTAAGTCGAGGCTTCTCGTAAAGGGAAGGGGGGAGGTGTTTGGTCCCGGACTGGAAGACAAGCTCAGCGGCTATTTTGTGCTTATTGTGTGCCCAGTGGCGCCGGCACATCCAAAATCCATCAAGAACCTAATATCCTAATGTGTGCACTTTTTTAAAAAGAAAACATTTATGAGTCATTTTAGAAAGGTTAATTTCTGCCACCTCTCCAAAATATTCCGAAAATAATGACAGAGTAAAATTGGAACTTAAAACACTGGAGGCACCATTAATGAAAGAAAACTGTATTTTCTTGCCTTTTAGTTAGTAAAGGATAACATCTCTTTCATCAAAAATGATAGAGTAGTGATTTTACTCAGAAGCTGTAGTACTGGCCACTGGAAAACAGAGAATCCAAATTGCTATTTCTTAGAATTTTTATCCCAGATGACCTACAGATAGTCTCCCTCCAAGAGAAAACATCCCAGTGTTTGTTTTTGAGTCACCATCAACAAAAAAGAATGATATCTTATACATATAACATGCTTCCAGCTATTGAAAGCATTTTCACATGTGTTCCTCAATTGTTTATTACAGTAATAACCCTGTGCTGGTATTATCCTCACTTTACAAATGAGGCAACTGAGATACACAGAGATTTAGGGACCTTCATAATAAAATAGCTGGTAATGGCAGAACCAAGGCAAAACCTGCCACAGACCTTTTCCCTTTGCTTTCAGTGGCCACTCTGAGTGCTGCATTGTTACTCTTTTGTGATATTCAAATTTGGAAAAGATATGCAAGAAGAAGGGAAGTACTTAGTTTGCCATTCCTCAACTGGCTTCTCCACAGCCTTTTCCACCCAAAATATAAAATCCATAGTAATAAAGGAAAGAAAACTGGCATTTTAAACACTGAGCTATTACTCAAAGAGAATTTATTCCTCCTATTAAAGAGTATAATTTGTTCTTCCAAAGTTATACAACTGCACTGTCTGCTTAGTTTGTATGGTTTAAAGGTCTACACTATACAGCTCCTTTTTTCATCTCTTCAGTGCCTACCCCCAAAAACAGAGAACACACTATTGGCTTAATAATTCTTGTGACACACAATGTTTGAATTTAAGAGGCAGGGTGAAGGGAAACACAACTGGTTATTCTCTCAATTGTGTGCTTCTATCACAAAAATTTGAGTGTTCTTTTAAAGGCGAGCATGGATTTTTTTCCTGCCAGCAGCCACAAGGTTAGTAATTATCTACTTAACCTGCATAATAGCACTTGTTGGGACTCAGAAAAGTATGCTCCAAAATGTGCTGCTTTGATATGCTGATTACTCCAAACTGAGAGCACATAGCTAACAGCAGAGACAGGGAGGGGCTCTCTCTGAACTTCCCTCATTTCCTAAATATAGATCCTCTACAAAGGAACACAATTGTCATGGGTCTCCTCTCATCAATTAGGGAAGGTTAACTTATAGTAGAGGAGACACCATGCCCAGACAGACTTTGTCACAGACTATCACCTCTTATTCTGATGGGCTCCTCTGAGACAACTTTTATTACCTAAGAGATTTTTTAATCTGTATAACAAGACAACCTTTGTTTACTCTGTATTTCCTTCCCTTACTTTCCTACAACTTGGGTTGCTATCCACCCTGAGAAATCCCGAACCCCTATTCCTTTCTGTAGCTCCAGATGTTATAAAAACTTTAATATCTGGTCCTTCCACAAGTCTCATATTTATGGGACTCTGATACATATGCAAATAATTAAAAATTTTTTTTCCTGTTAATCTGTTCACTGTCAGTTTATTTTACAAACTCAATTATGGAAACTTCAAAGGGTAGAGAGAAAGTGTTCTCTCCCCTACACAGTCATAAGAGAAAGTTGGAGTTACCTCATTGTTTTATATAATTAGTTATCTTTATATATATATATATATATATGTGTGTGTTGTTAATTCTCAATAAATATTTGTCAAATCAATCAAAAAAGAAATAGAAATGAAAAGCCCTACAAATCTATCAATAGAAAACAGTAGTGGCCATATTTATCTTTCAGAGAAACAAATCAACAGTTTTCAAGCAAAACCAGTTTTGGAGATATTCCCCAATGAATTGGCAGTCAACAATTTCCAGCTCAAGAAATTAAAAAAGATAAAACAAACATTACCTTTATTGTTATAAATGTCTTCAGAATAATGTGTTCATCATAAATTCAGTTATGATTGAATTGTGTTTTTATAAAACTATTGGGAATATATTTCATTTTGCTCCTTATTCTTATAGGGAAGAAAAATAATTTTCTCTCTTTTCTCCATAGTTCATAATCAGGACTCCCTGTAACAAAAGACAGATTAACAAGCTTATTAACATGTATACCTTGTGTTATAGGAGAAAACACAGAAAAGTGGGTAAATCTCTAGAGCACATCTCAAAGAAAGAGTTTAGATTTGAGGCTTAAATGTCATCATTTTCTGAAACAAAGAGAGAAGGATGTGGAGGAAAGCCCTGTTAAGAGGGGATGGGAAGAAAATCACCTTAAACAAAGGTAAGTTTTGTTATATAGGTTTAAGTCAGTACTTTCTCTATTGTTTGAGTCCCTAGTAATTTAGTATCTTTCTCTTCCTGGTACAGAGAGAAAGAGAGAAGGAAGGAAAGATCCTTACAAATAAAGATTTACTTTATAGATGTAAATTTCTCTTACAAAAGGGCAAATTTTCAGAACTACTACAGTTTCTCAAAATAACCAGCTCAAAATAATCAATATGCCAAAGAGGCATATTTTGGAGAGGCATATTCTGGTTTTCTACAGTCATGTTTTGGGGTGGTGTGTCCTAAGCCCCATCATTCTCTTGTCTGAAACTTCCCCAAGAAGTTTCTCAGTCCAGAAACTGAGTTGGTGGATTGTTTCATAACCCATCAAAGAGGCATTTCGATAAAAACAAAAAGATTAGTATTTGCAGCAAATTATAAAGCAGTTTTTGAGTCTGGGGGACAGTCAGTCAAGAAGATTTCTGGATGTTGGGCTCAAAGTATCTTTTGCAGTTTGAATATCTTCAGTGATGGGCATGAACATTATCGTGAGCTGTTGTGGTATTTCTCTGCAGTTTAGATAAAGTAGTCCAGCTTCAGCTTGTAGGGCTTTGGGAAAATGGCAGTCTTTGTTCTTAGTGATTCCATGTAGGAAGGGTGGGAGAAAACTGAAACGTTAGTTTGAAGAGTCTTAGCCAGATATCAGAAGAATTCAGGATCCAGTCCAGTTTATAGGTAGATAACAAAATGTCAAAGACAAACAGGAATAGAATCTAATAACAGTTGCACTATAATTTTCTACTGAAACATAAATTTTCTCTCTACAGTCACCCATTTCTACTACGGATAACCACAGTAAGACTATTTAATTGACTAAGAATATTTGCAAAATAAATCTAGTCACACCTTGGCCTGATTATTTACATAATTGTAACAAGAATAGTAATTAACCACATAGGTTCTTTTTAAGTATGCTTTGCTGGAAATCTTAATAAGGAATCTCAAACTGAATGTTTAAGAGCGTCATGAGATTAGGAAGCCAACCCAAGAACTTGCCATAAGACAGTGTAACAGGATGAAGTTTTCTTTCTCCCTTATTTCTTTTTCTCTAATCTGCCCATTTCTGTGAAAGGGGAGAGTTGATTAAAAAAAAAAAAGAAGAATTGAGACTTGGTTAGCTTAAGAAGCAGTCAATATTTGCAGGAAAAAGGAGAAAGGAATTTTTGTCTTGTAAACACCATGCTCTGAAGAATTACAGGCCTTAAAGCCTCATCTGAAGATTCACAATATAAATCTGATGTCATCGATCAAGGATGGAGCCAGAATATTTGCATAAAGCCTTGATGACTTCGAAGGTGCCCCTCCAGGATGGATTCAAGTACTTGGCATTGGGGGTGAGGATGGGCAGAGGGTAGAAAAGATATAAGTACCCTTAGGAAGAGAAAGGGGGAATAAGACCAGAGGGAGAGAGAGCAACTTGAATATACACATCTGGGAAGCAGTAATAGTGTCGTGGTTAATGTCAGATTCTCTGGAATCAGATGGCCAAGATTGAATCTGCCACCTTGTTAAATGAGGAAGATAACAGTCCTGACTTCAAAGAGTTAAGAATTAAGTGAGTTAGTTCATGTAATTTGCTTAGAACACTGCCTCTCAAGTATTAATCATTTTATAAATGTTGGTAGTTATTATCTGAGTCAGTCTTTATTAAATTAGTGAGATTTTTTTTTTGTCCTTTTTTTTTTTTTTTTTTGAGACCAGCCGCACCATGCTCAACCAGTGAGAGCTGTGAGCACACCGGTCATCCCTATATAGGATCCGAACCCACGGCGGGAGCGCTATTGCGCTCCCAGCTCCGCACTCTCCCAAGTGCGCCACGGGCTCGGCCCAAATTAATGAGAATTTTGATGGGAAAGTATGCACATATTTTGACTCCCCTTTTGGACTACATATGTATGTTGGATCAGCTAACAAAACTTTAGGTATTGTGGTCATAACTAAGTGATATTCCGTTCCAAAATCCATACATAGCACAGTAATGCCCTTGTTTTCCCACTAAAAAGAGACCATTGTTATTTCTGCTGACTCTATGGTTCTTTTTGGGGAAAGAGCTCAAGCTCCCTCTTTTTTTTTTTAAACCCACATAATTTGTTCATTTCTTAAACTAGGTTCACTAATAGAACAAGTTATTTCTTTTAGTTTAAGTCATATTTTTACATAAAAATCTGAGCTTCCCTTCTTATTCAAAGCAAATGCTCACAATTACTATTATTTTTTTCTATTAAAATTTGTAAAGGTAGGTCATAACACAGGATAACCCCAAATGTTTATTGTAATTGCCTCCAGATATAAGATTATGGGCAACTTTTGTGTACTTCTTTATACTGTTGCATATTTTCTAAATTATCTTAACACACCTAGATTACTTTGAATGTTTATTGTAATTGCCTCCAGATATAAGATTATGGGCAACTTTTGTGTACTTCTTTATACTCTTGCATATTTTCTAAATTATCTTAACACGCCTAGATTACTTTGATAAATAATTAAAACATTTAAAATGTTTGCATTTCTCCTAAAATGTTATTTAGAACAAAGGAAAATTATCCAGAGTAAATTATAAATGAAGAAATATTAGTCCATTTCTGTTGCTTATAACAGAATACCAGAAACTGAGTAATTTATAAAGAAAAGAGGTTTATTTGGCTCATGATTCTGGGATAGCTGTATCTGGTGTGTGCCTCAGGCTGCTTCTACTCATGGCAGAAAGCAGCAGGGAAACCTGCAGGTACAAGCAGATCACTTGGTAAGAAAAGAGGCAAGAGAGAGAGCGGGGAGGTGGCAGGATCCTTTAAACAACCAGCTCTCACGGAAACTAATAGAGTGTGAATACACTCACTACCCGCCCCTCCCCCAGGGCATTAATCTATTCCTGAGGGATCTGTCCCCGTGTCCCAATGTGCTGCCAACATTGTCAAGTTTTTGATGTGAGCTTTGAGGGGGAACAACATATCCAAACTCTATCATTCTGCCTCTGGTCCCCCAAAACTCACGTCCCTCTCATATATGATCATTCCATCCCAGTAGTCCCAAAAGTCTTAGCTTGTTCTAGCAGCAACTTAAAAGTCTGAAGTCCAAAGTCTCA
The DNA here is from genome assembly GCF_000696425.1 of Galeopterus variegatus. Taxonomy (NCBI): domain Eukaryota; kingdom Metazoa; phylum Chordata; class Mammalia; order Dermoptera; family Cynocephalidae; genus Galeopterus; species Galeopterus variegatus. Next base: position 168,505 of record NW_007730372.1, read on the forward strand.
TCTGAGACTAAAGGTAAAACTTTCCAGCTGTGAACCTGTAAAAATCAAAAACAAATTTATTTACTTCCAAGGTGCAATGGTGGAACAGGCATTGGATATTCCCATTCCAAAAGAGAAAAATAGGCCAGAAGAAAGGGGAAACATGCCCCAAACAAGTCCAAAATCCAGCAGAGCAGACATTAAATATTAAAGATACCAATTAATCTCCTTTGACTCCACGTCCTGCATCCTGAGTATGATGGGGGTTTGGAACCCCAAAGCCTCAGGCAGCTGCACCCCAATGGCTCTGCTGGGTGCATCCCACTGAGCTGCAATGGTGCCTGTGGCTTTTCCAGGATGGTGTTGCACATTGCCAGGGGCTCTACAATTCTGGGATCTTGGTGGCAGCCCCCCCCTCCCTTGGCCCTAGTGGGCATTGCCCTGGTGGGGGTTCTCTAGGGGGACTCAGATCCCATATTTCTGCTCAGCTTTGGTCTAGTAGATGCCTTCTGTGATGGTTCTGCCCCTGCAGTGGGTCTCTGCCTGGGCCCCAGGCTTTTCCATACAGCCTCTTAAGTCTGGGTGGAGTCTGTCACACCTCCACTGCTCTCATGTTCTGTAATCCTGCAGATATAACACCACAGGGACACCACCAAGGTTTTTGTCTTGCATTCTCCAGAGCTGTGGCAGAAACCACAGTTGGTGCTGCTTGAGGCAAGGATGTTCTAGCCAAAGTGGCTGGGATGCAGGAAGCAACATCCCCAGGCACAGGGCAGTGGCACCCTGGCATCTGTCCTCTGGAAATACTTGGTCCTACTAGGCCTCAGGGTCTGTGATGGGAGGGTTGCCCTTCCAGACTTCTGAAATGTCTTCAGGGCCTTTCTCTCACTGTCTTGGCTTTTAGCCCCTGGCTGCTTCATAGCTATGCTAATGTCTTTAGCAACCAGTCTATCTGCTGCACCCTTGCATTGTTTTCCTGAAAGCACTCTCTCATTCTCTACCACATGGCCAGGATGCAAATTTTCCAAATCTTTATACTCTGCTTCCCTTTAATTATAAAATTCTGGCTTTACACCATGCCTTTGCTGCCATAACTGGGCATATGCTGTTACAAGTAGCCATGCAGCTGTCTGAATGCTTTGATGCTTAGAAATTTCTTCCACCAAACATTCTGGTTCCAAACTCTAAGTCCCACCTTCCACAAAGTCCGAGAGCATAGGAAGAATGCAGCCAAGTTCCTTGCCAGTTCATAGCAAAGTGGTCTTTGCCCCACTTTCTAATAAGTCCCATCTCATTTACATCTGAGGTCTTCCCAGAATGGCCCTTACTATCCACATTTCTATCAGCATTCTGGTCACAACCATTTAACCAATTTCTAAGACGTTCCAAACTTTCTCTCATCTTTTTGTCTTCTGAGTCCTCCAAACTCCTCCAATCTTTGCCCATTACCTAGGTCCAAAGCCATTTCCACATTTTCAGGTATCTATATAGCAACACTCTATTCCTCAGTACCAGTTTTCTCTTGCTTATAACTAATAGTCCATTTCTGTTGCTTGCTTATAACAGAATACCTGAAGCTGGATAATTTATAAAGAAAAGAGGTTTATTTGGTTCACAGTTCTGGGACAGCTGCATCTGGCGCAGGCCTCAGGCTGCTTCTACTCATGGCAGAAGTATCAGGGCAGCCTGCAGGTACAAGCAGATCACATGGTGAGAGGAAACGAGAGAGAGAGAGGGAGGGGAGGTGCCCAGGTCCTTTGAACAACCAGTTCTCATGAGAACTAATAGAGTAAAACTAACTTGCTACCTGCCCACCCCCCCCACCCCTAGGCATTAATCTATTCATGAGAGATCAGCCCCTATGACCCAAACTGCTCCCAACATTGCCAAGTTGGGAATCAGATTTTGACAGGAGCTGTTGGGGGGACAATATATACAAACTCTACCACTAAACTAAATAGAAGTGCCTGATTTTCCTTGGAACATATTCTTCAGATTACTAATGCCAATGATTTTATTGCTTAACCTAGGATTAAATAGTAAATGTAGATGATACCAGTTATCTTAGATATTGCTTTATTACAATAACCTGGCTGATAGAACCTGAACGCATGATACTTTTTTCTTTCCTTAATATCATTTAGTCTGCATCACAAAGAATCAGTGTATAGGTCCCACAAATAAGGTTACACTGGACCTACTGACAATTCCAGATTTTTCAGAAGAATGATGAATGGACTAAGTAATAAGTCCCACCCTAAATATTTCATAGCATAAAAATCATTTCCATTTAGGTTTGAAAAGTAATTGTATTGGCACATCCCTATGCCTTTTATCATTGGAATTCATAACACTTTAGGTGAAATAATGAAGCTACACTAGAGCTTTGAAATGAGGTAGGATAGAGTTTTTATGATTATAAGGAAGACCCTATTTTTTTTTTTTAATGGGCTGGTTTTTCTTTCTCACAGTGATGCCAGGAAACTATCTGCAGTACTGGGGATCCACATGATATCAAAATAAATCTTTTGATTCAGTTGGTTAAAGTAGTAAAGTTAATGAAGTAGGAGAACAACAAAACAAACAGTTTGACTGAACTCTTCTGTAATTTAAAATTCCCCAAAGATGGGAAAGTATGTGAGCTAAAGGCTTCAAGGCTACTGGTTGGGGAATGTTCCTCATCTCGTCTTCAGCCGTTTCTTTGAGTTTCTTGGGGAACTAAGTGTTGCCATGACAATTATCTCATTGTTCTTTTTGTAACCACCAGTGTTCCTTTTTTGTAACTTTCTTGCCTGGAGAATAAAAACTGAGAGAAAACCTCGCTTGGGGTTATTTCCTAGGAATTCTTCTCTCTTGAAGGAATTACCTGGGATTAACTCCCTCTGGGCCTCTCACTGCTCTGGGGAAGATGGGCTTTGAGTAATCCTTTGCATCTCCATCACCCTGGGAGAGGTGACATTTCTTTCTTTTTTTATATATAGTTGATTTCACCTCTTGTCAATTGTGAGTAGTGTTGCAATGAACATGGGAGTGCAGGTGTCTCTCAGATATGTTGATTTCATTTCCTTTGGGTATATACCCAGTAGTGAGATTGCTGGGTCATAGGATAGTTCAATTTTTAGTTCACTGCGGAACTTCCATACTATTTTCCACAATGGCTATACCAATTTATATTCCCACTAGCAATGTGAGAGAGGTCCCTTTTTCCACATCCATATCAGCATTTGTAATTTTCTGGGTTTTTTTAATAATATCCATTCTAACGAGAATGAAGTAATATCTTGTCATGGTTTTAATTTGTATTTCCCTGATGGTTAGTGATGTTGAACATTTTTTTTATGTGCCTGTTGGCCTATTGTACATCATCTTCTGAGAAATGTCTGTTCAGATTCTTTGTCCATTTTTTAATTGGGTTATTTGTTGTTTTTCTGTTGAGTTGTTTGAGTTACTTATATAGTTTGGATAGTAGCCCCTTGTTTGACGTGTGGCTTGCAAACACTTTCTCCCATTCTGTAGGTCATCTCTTCGCTTTGTTAATTGTGTCCTTTGCTGTGGAGAAGATTTATAGTTTGAAGTAGTCCCATATACGTATTTTTGCTTTAGTTGCCTGTGCCTTTTAGTCTTGCTCAAAAAAGCAC
>NW_007730372.1:172183-174793 GCF_000696425.1 Galeopterus variegatus
TTTTTTTAATAATATCCATTCTAACGAGAATGAAGTAATATCTTGTCATGGTTTTAATTTGTATTTCCCTGATGGTTAGTGATGTTGAACATTTTTTTTATGTGCCTGTTGGCCTATTGTACATCATCTTCTGAGAAATGTCTGTTCAGATTCTTTGTCCATTTTTTAATTGGGTTATTTGTTGTTTTTCTGTTGAGTTGTTTGAGTTACTTATATAGTTTGGATAGTAGCCCCTTGTTTGACGTGTGGCTTGCAAACACTTTCTCCCATTCTGTAGGTCATCTCTTCGCTTTGTTAATTGTGTCCTTTGCTGTGGAGAAGATTTATAGTTTGAAGTAGTCCCATATACGTATTTTTGCTTTAGTTGCCTGTGCCTTTTAGTCTTGCTCAAAAAAGCACTGCCCATTCCCACTTCATGTAGCATTTCCCATATGTTTTCTTCTAGTTTTCATCATCTTGGGGTCTTAAATTTAGGTCTTTAATCCATTTTGAGTTGATTATGGCATATGGTGAGAAATAGGGGTCTTGTTTCAGTCTTTGGCATATGGATATCCAGTTTTCCCAGCACCATTTATTGAAGAGGCTGTCCTTTTCCCAGTGCATATTTTTGGCATCTTTGGTGAAAATCAGTTGGCTGCAAATGCATCAGTCTATTTTGGGGCTCTCTATTCTCTTTCACTGGTCAATTCGTCTGTTTATGCCAGTACCATGCTGTTTTGGTTACTGTAGCTTTATAGTATATTTTGAAGTCAAATAGTGTGACACCTCCAACTTCATTTTTTTTTAAAAGATTGCTTTGGCTATATTGGGTCTTTAGTGGGTCTATGCAAATTTTAAGGTCTTTTTCTATTTCTGTGAAGAATGTCATTAGCATTTTGATAGGGATTATGTTATATCTGTAGATTGCTTTGGCTAATATGAACATTTTGACTGTGTTAATTCTTCCAGCCATGAACAAGGAACATTTTCTTATTTGTGTCTTCTTCAGTTTCTTTCATCAATATTTTATAGTTTTCATTGTAGAGGTCTTTCACCTCCTTGATTAAATTTACTCCCAAATATTTGATTTTTTTTTTGATAGCTATTATACATGGTATTATTTTCTTGATTTCTTCTTCACATATTTAGTTATTGGTGTATAGTAATGCTATTCATTTTTGTGTGTTGATTTTGTATCCTGTGACTTTACTGAATTCATTTATAGTTTTAGTAATTTTTTGGTGGAGTCTTTAGGGTTTTCTATGTATATGATCATTTCATTTACAAATACAGGTAGTTTGACTTTCTCCTTTCCAATTTGGATGCCCTTTATTGCTTTCTATTGCCTTGATTGTGCTGGCTAGAACTTCAAGAACTATGTTGAATAAGAGTGGAGAAAGTTGGCATCCTTGTCTTCCATATCTTAGAGGAAAAGCCTCTAATTTTTGTCTGTGCAGTATGATATTAGCTGTGGGTTTGTTGTATATGGCTTTTATTGTGTCAAGGTACATTCCTTTTATACCTAATTTGTTGTGTGTTTTTATCATGAAAGGGTGTTGGATTTTATCAAATGCTTTTTCTGCATCTATTGAAACGATCATATGGTTTTTTTTTTCCCCTTCATTCTGTTGATATGATGTATCATGTTTATAGATTTGTATATGTCGAACCATCCTAGCATCCCTGAGATGAGCCCCACTTCATTGTGGTAAATCATCTTTTTAAAATGTTGCTGGATTTGGTTCACTATTATTTTGTTGATGGTTTTTGCATCTATGTTCAATTAGGAATATTGGTCCGTATTTTTCTTTTTCTGATTTTGGAAAGAGGGTAATTCTGGCCTTGTAGAATGAGTATGGAAGTATTTACTCATCTTCAATTTTTTGGAAGAGTTTGAGAAGACTTGTTATTAATTCTTCTTTAAAACTTTAGTAGAATTCAGTAGTGAGGTCATCTGTTCCTGGGGTTGTCTTTGTTGTGAGACCTTTTATTACTGCTTCTGTCTCATTACTTGTCCATTTAGGTTTCCTAATTCTTTGTGATTCAACCTTAGTAAATTGTATATGGTCAGGAATTTATCTATTTTTCTAGGTTTTCCAGTTTTTTAGTGTATAGTTGTTCATAATGGTCTATTATGATCCCTTGTATTTCTGTGGTATCAGTTGTAATGTCTCCTTATATATTTCTGATTTTATTTATTTGAGTCTTCTTTTTTTTTTCTTTGTTAATCTAGTTAAAGGTTTATCAATTTTGTGTATCTTTTTGAAAAACCAACTCTTCGTTTCATTGATTTGTTTTTTAAGCATGTTTGTATATTTGGGTTTTTTATTTGTTGTTTATTTTGGGTTTTGGTGGCTGGCCAGTATGGGGATCTGAACCCTTGACCCTGGTGTTATAACACTACTCTCTAACTAATTGAACTAACTGGCCAGCCCTCATTGATTTTTTTTTTTTTTAATCTCTAATTCATTTATTTCTGCTCCGATCTTTGTTACTTCTCTCCTACTAATCTTGGGTTTGTTTTGTTCTTGTTTTTCTAGTTCCTTAGAGTTAACATTAGGTTTCTTATTTGAAGTATTTTTACTTTTATGATTAGGCATTTATTGATATAAACTTGTGTATTAGTTTGTT
>NW_007730372.1:175239-176350 GCF_000696425.1 Galeopterus variegatus
TGAAGTATTTTTACTTTTATGATTAGGCATTTATTGATATAAACTTGTGTATTAGTTTGTTTCTGTTGCTTATAACAGAATACCTGAAACTGGGTAATTTATAAAGAAGCAAAATTTATTTCTTACAGTTTTGGAGGCTGGGAAGTCCACAATCCAGGGGGGCACATCTGATGAGGGCCTTCTGTGTGGGAACTCTCCATACAAAACACAGGGTGTCGCATGGCAAGAAAAGCCTGAGCAAGAGAGCTAACCTTCTCACTAGCTGTCCTTTTAAAGCCATGAGAACCATGCTCATTACTCCATGAATGGATCAATCCATTCATGAAGGTACAGTCCTTGCAACCTAATTGCCTCTTAAAGGACCCACATTTCGAATACCATAATTGGATTTCTTACCCTCTTAACACTGTTTCAATGTGGATCAAGTTTCCAATACATAAACTTTTGGGGGACACATTTAACCTGTCGGTTCATGTCCTTCTCACAGGTAAATACATTCATTCCATGACCAAGGTCATAACTTATTTTAGCTTAAAAGTTCCAAGTCTCATCTGTGATATCAAACAAGTTATCTGCTTCCAAGATACAATGGTAGGACAAGCACAGAGTACATATTCCCATTCAAAAAGGGAGAAATAGGGCAAAAGAAAGGGGTAACAGGTCTTAAGCATGTCCAAAATTTGGCAGGGTAGGCATTGAGTCTCAAATCTGGCCAACAATCTACCTTGACTCCATGTTCAGCATTCTCTGCACTTTGGTGTAGAGGTTGGGCCTCCAAGTCTTTGGGCAGCCCTGCTCCTGTGGCTTTTCTGGATTCAGCCCATGCTTCAGCTCTCCCAGGCTGGCACTGGTAGCTCTACAATTTGGGGGTCTCAGTGGTGGTCCCACTCACACAGCTCCACTAGGCATAGCCCTAGTAGGATTTCTCTCCTACAACTCCAACCCAATATTTCTGCTTGGTACTGCTCTAGTGAAGGCTCTCTGTGATGATTTTGCCCCTGTGACAAATCTCTTCCTGGGCCCCCAGGATTTTCCATACATCCTTTGAAATCAGGGTGCCTTCACAGCACTGGCATTTTGTGAGCTTGCAGACTTAACACCATGTGGACAC
>NW_007730372.1:177701-178786 GCF_000696425.1 Galeopterus variegatus
AGTTTCCTATAAGTTCTTCCTCATTACTCCTCAGAATAGTCTTTACTGTTCATATTTCTGTGAGCATTCTAGTCAGCACTATTTAATCCATCTCTAAGAAGTTCCAAACTTTCCCTGGTCTTCTTATCTTACAAGCCGTCACCATAATCTAGGTTTTGGGGGATTTTTTTTTTTTTTTTTTTTTGGCCCACTACTCCAAATTCTTTCAGCCTTTGCCCATCATCCAGTTCCAAAACTGCTTCCACATTTTTAGATATTTGTTATAAGCAACACCCCACTTCTGGGTACTAACTTTCTATATTAGTCCATTTCTGTTGCTTCTAAGAGAATACCTAAAACTGAGTACTTTATAAAGAAACAGAATTTATTTCTTACAGTTTGGAGGACTGGGAAGTCCAAGGTCCAGTGGGCACATCTGGTGAGGGCCTTCTGTGTGGGAACTCTCCATAGCAAATGCAGGGTATTGTATGGCAAGAGGGGCTAAGAAAGAGAGCTAACCTTCTCACTTGCTCTCTTTTTAAAGCCACCAGAATGAAGCCCATTATTCCGCAAATGGATCAATTCATTCATGAGGGCACAGTCCTCACAATCTAATCACCTCTTAAAGGTCTCATCTTTCAAATATCATAATTAGATTTCCCACCCTTTTAACACTGTTAAAATGGGGGTCAAATTTCTAATACATGAACATTTGGAGGACTCATTTAACACATAGAAACCTCTCTTAGAACTGTTTTGGCTGTATCCCATAGGTTCTGGTATGTTGTGTTTTCATTTTCATTTGTCTCCAGAAATTTTTAAATTTCCTTTTTAATATCTTCTTTGACCCATTTGTTGTTTAGGAGTGTGTTTAATTTCCATGTATCTGTATAGTTTTCAATGTCCCTTCTGTTATTGATTTCTAGTTTCATTCCATTGTGGTTGGACAAGATAGTTAGTATTTACAATTTTTTTTTTAATTTGTTGAAACTTGTTTCATGACCCAACTTATGGACTATTCTAGAGAATGTTACATGTGCTTCTGAGAAAAATGTGTGTTCAGTAGCTGTTGAATAAAATGTTCTGTAAATGTCAGTGAGGTCTAA
>NW_007730372.1:179810-185166 GCF_000696425.1 Galeopterus variegatus
TTCTCCCCTGTAGACTCCAAGTAGCTTCATGCAAAGGCACTGCTGTCATTTTGCCATCTCCATATAGCTGCTTTGTATGCTGGTAACTGCTCTGTGCACTCTGCCACACTAGTCTGGGGAGCAACTGGGGCTGAGTCTAATCCAGGAGATCCCTCTTCCCACATGCCATTGGCTTCCATGCCTTCACAGACTCAGAAGATCTCTCCTTCTCTTTCCCAATGTTCCAGTGATATCAGGATAGCAGTTCTTGTGTTTTAATAGTTGTAAATTGATCTCCTGTAGGAGAAGTGATGCTGGAATTCTCAATTCCAGCATCTTGGTAATGTCAAAAGTATTTTAAATTATTAAACTCCTGTGGTTTCCATATACAAGCAGAATTTAGGCATTTTTTTCCCTAATCATAAACCCAAATAATTCTATTCAAGTGATATTTTCATTATAGTAGCCATTTTGGGGACTGTATTTAATTGTACATGGAAGGTTTTAGATTAATTGATCTCACAGAATATTAAATATACACTTATTTAGTGAAGATATACATTAAAGAATCAAGAGAAGCACTTTTTCTGATATTTGAAATTCTATCTTTTTCTCTTCCAGCTATGGAAGTCCTAAAGTCTGAGATCTTTGAAAAATTAATTTTTCTCTCTATGAGCTTCAGATGTCTTCTGGAGGAGATACTTGAACATGGACAGACTGCCATGAGAGAGAAGAATATAATATTAATATGGGGTTTATTATAAGGGAAGAAATAAATGTCTGTTGCCAACAAATAAAAGCATAATTTGATTATTCTAAAATGATATCTGTATAAATATAATGGGATGGCTTAGTAACAATGAAGAAATTTTATGCAATAGTTCTGGTAAGAATTATACATAGGGAAATAATGGTCAGATGTTTCTTGTGAGATTAAATATGAAATGGATTGTAGTTGCACTGATCCAGAAGATAATGAAATTATATAATTCAGAATTTAAGATCAGGAAGGCACCTAAAAGATCAATTAGCTAAACCATAGCATTTTAAACAGTGAAAAAATAAGGTTCAGAAAGATTGACTTTTCCAAGGTCATAACAGTGTGGGTCAGAGTCAATATCACAATTCAGGTTAATGCAACAGAGATAATATTAAGCACTTTTTATGTATCAGACACTTAGAAGCTCAAAGAACAAAGGTTTTTAAAAAATAAAGTTAACCCTGCTTTTGATCTTAGTAAATCACTACAGAGCCATACATTCCATGCATTTTCTAGGTTTGAAAATTGAGTATGTTATCATAGGTACTATGATAGAGATGTAAAAAGTGCCTGACTTGAAGTTTCTGAAAAGCCTTTCTGGAGAAGATAACACATGAGTTAGCCACACCAAGAAAGATAGAAAGGATATCCTGAGAAAGATAACAACAAAAGCTCAGGAGTATTGTGTATATAGGAACAAACAAGAAGGAAAATGTGGAGGCAGAAAGTAGCAAGAGCTTTGCTAGGTAGGACAGAGGCNTGAAATTATATAATTCAGAATTTAAGATCAGGAAGGCACCTAAAAGATCAATTAGCTAAACGATAGCATTTTAAACAGTGAAAAAATAAGGTTCAGAAAGATTGACTTTTCCAAGGTCATAATAGTGTGGGTCAGAGTCAATATCACAATTCAGGTTAATGCAACAGAGATATATTAAGCACTTTTTATGTGTCAGACACTTAGAAGCTCAAAGAACAAAGGTTTTTAAAAAATAAAGTTAACCCTGCTTTTGATCTTAGTAACTCACTAGAGAGCCATACATTCCATGCATTTTCTAGGTTTGAAAATTGAGTATGTTATCATAGGTACTATGATAGAGATGTAAAAAGTGCCTGACTTGAAGTTTCTGAAAAGCCTTTCTGGAGAAGATAACACATGAGTTAGCCACACCAAGAAAGATAGAAAGGATATTCTGAGAAAGATAACAACAAAAGCACAGGAGTATTGTGTATATAGGAATAAACAAGAAGGAAAATGTGGAGGCAGAAAGTAGCAAGAGCTTTGCTAGGTAGGACAGAGGCTCATAGGGCAACACTGACTGGCACTTGGATTTTATACTGTAGAACCGTAATACAGGACATTTAAAGGGTTTTAAATCTGAGAATATTATGAATGTGAATTTATTTGATGTTCTTGTTGCAGCATGGAAGAAAAATAATCACTTAGAAAGTGATTAGAGCTGCCCAGGCAAGAGGTCATAAGGCCATGATCTAGAACAGTGGTCCCTGCTATGGATTAAATTGTGTCCCCGAAAGTCCATGTATTAGAAACCTAATTCCCACTGTCACAGTGTTAAGAAATTCTATTATGGTAATTAAAAGGTGGGACCTTGAAGAGGTGATTAAATTGTGAGGACCATGCCACAGTGAATGGATTAATCCATGGATGCTTTAGTAGTGGTCATGGGTGTGTTTCTGTTGGCTTTAAAAGGAGAGTGTGTGAGACACTCTTTCTGTTCCTGCCATATTCTCCATATGACACCTGCATTGCTGTGAAGAGTCACCACCACCACGGCACTCACCAGATGTGTTCCCTGGACTATGGACTTCAGACTTCCCAGCCTCCAAAACTGCAAGCAATAAATATTGTTTCCTCATAAATTACACACAGTTTCAGATATTTTGTTATAAGCAACAGAAACAGACTAATATAGTCACACATGAAGATACCACTATAGAAATGCCAAGGAGGAGCAGACTAAAAAAATGAGGTAAAATTGTCAGGGGTGAGGAATCTGAGATCACTTTCAGTTTTCTGACTGAGTTGCTGCATAGATGATGATTCCTAAGTCCTGGAGCAGCAGAAGAAGTTTGTGTTTGGAAAAAAAATAAATTCATTTTTGAACACAGTCGAGTTTGAGGTGCCTGTGGGACATCCAAGTTGATATGTGTAAAAGAATATGTGATTCTAAAGTTCATGATAGAGTCAGACCAGGGTGATATATGTTGGAATCACCAACTTAGTTAAAATGATGAGTGAGGATGAGATAACGAAAAAGACTGTGTAAATAGTAAAGACTGTTGGCTCTGCTTAAAAGCATGTAAAACACACACATGCATTTAATTACCAAGCAGTGATCAGAGAGGGAAAAAGAATCAACAGAGTATTTTTAATAGATGCTAAAGGAGAGAACTGAATTTCAAGAAGCAAGTGGTCAACAATATCAAATACTGCCGTGAAATCTAGAAAGGTAAGGTTTGAAAAGCATCATTGGATTTGGTCATGGGGACATTTTTAGTCATTTTTGCCAGAACCATGGTGTTACAAGGCAGATTGCACAGTGGCACAACAAATGACTGGCAGAGCTCTTTCCACTACACCACATTATCAAAAGGTAAACTCTCTCTCCCTCATCTCTACTCCTTCCCAAGTTGAAGGTTATTATGATGCTTTTGTTTAAACACAGAAGAGAACTGTTGAGTGTAGCTTCAGAGCTACATGTTCAGTTCTTTCCTGCATCTAAATTTGCCGGTTCCATAGTATCTGTTACTTGAAAAGAAAGTGAAAAGTATTAGGGTCAGAGAAGGCCTTATGGAAACAATCTGCTTTTAAATTTATCTAATTTCTAAAAAAAAAATTAATCTGTTTTCTGGCTTTATGTTTTACAAGATGCTAAATTATGAAGATGATCAGAAATATTAAAAATCAGGGCTGGCCAGTGAGCTCACTTAGAGTGTGGTGCTGATAACACCAAAGTCAAGTGTTCGAATCTCTTCCAGCCATTACTGAAAAAAAAAACTAAAAATCTATTTTGGGTTGTTAAGTGACAAGAACAGACTAAAGGTCTCCCTTCACAAAATATAAAGTCAATCTACTCAGCATTGTAACATTTGGATAAATTAATGAAAAAGCTATTGTGAAATGTAATAAAGTTCACGCAGAGTGGCTGAACACCTGCATGAACTTTAACTGTTCCAGATACAACACCACTGGAACAGTTATCCAAAGATGTAAATAGGTCAAGTGAATATTCTGTTAATTTTTATAATATTGGAGGAGTTGTATCAAAGAGATACATGATGTCTTGCCCATCCATAAAGCATATGCAAGAAGTTTGGTGAGTGGATCTTTGGCCCAAAAGGACTTATAAGAGTTTTTATAGAAACCTCATGCTTGTAGCCACCAGCTATAATATGTAACCCAATGGCATGGGCCAAAATGTCAGGAGTGGATAACCATTATTTTAGACATTTTTCAGGGTATAAATTTACTTAAAAAGTAAATGGCATGGTCCTGAAAGCTCATTTGTGATTCTTTAATTGAGCCAGTGAGATTTAGGAGTGTGGGTGCTATAAAAGTAGCATAAACATTAGGGGTGGGGAAGACAGGTGAAGGCTGGGGAGTGTATCTCTGTAAAGACCAGGTTCTGGATAAAGACCATAAGAAGAGCAAGGTTGAAGGGGAATTATTTTTATATTCTCTTTGACCTACCCTTCTAAGTAGAGAAAATGCCTGTAATTGAGGCAGAGTAAAGGTGAAGAAGGGAAACAGCCAGGAATTTTGTAGTTATTGACTAAAATCAGTAAATTTCTCCTCAGGGAACAAGTGATGTGCAGTTTCAGTATGAACCATATTAATTTTTTACTTATTGAAGAACAAAAAAATGAGAACAGAGATATGTTCCAAGAGCAGAGGAACAATGAAGATTTTCTAAAATATTGTTCTGAGATAATACCCAAATTTAAGCTTTCATCTTCCCCAGATTAACCCCACTCTTCCAACTTTCCTTTCACAAATAATGGATATCCTCTTCAAAGTTATGAACAGCACAGGCAAGATGTATTTACTATTAAAAAATAAGTGAAAGTAAAATGTTGCCAGAGACCAGCTCTGCAGGATTCGTTGGACCTGAATAGGTGGTGTGGCATCCGCGAAAGAAAGAGATGGACCACAGAGGTCTAGTGCAAGTGTGGACAACAACCACATGAATATTGCTTTATTTATATCTTTTTACTTAATTTTTTACATGATGATTTATCTTTTAATCAAAACATTTTTATTTTGTTTCTATTGAAAAGGAAAGGTCAAAATGTTCTAAAGCACTCACGCTGTGACAAAAACACCTACTCATGCATCAATAGTTCACCCCAGAGCCTGTGGCTTGTGGCCAGGAAACCATACAACAGCAGCATGCTTGGCTTAAAGATGTCAGACTTTAGGTTTGAATCATAAATCCTAACCTTTTAAACTTACACATAAAGTTATATTCTAAATTTCTATTAAATCTTACTTATATATTTAACAATTCAATGTTTTATGTTTTATGTTAATTATGCTAATTCTTAACCAAAATCACAATGTCTATAACATGATTTTTTATAATGAAACTTAACTAT
>NW_007730372.1:185794-191120 GCF_000696425.1 Galeopterus variegatus
GGACCCACTGACTCCCTGGGGGACATGGATAAAATTCCAACATAACAACTTCATTCCACATGTACAAGAGCATGACCACAGCCACAATGGGTCTATGCACACATCACTAATAGGAAAGATCAATAACAAAATTAAATCGAGCCAACCCATACCGGAAACATGCATCAAAAACACCTGTAGTACTGACAATGTCCTTTAAATGAACCAGTTAATTTTGATGTATATTAACATGTCCTTTGAGAAACTCCAGGGCCCTCGGAACCTCCCAAAGCCATACTAAGCCAAAAAGCTAGGCTGTTTAATTCTGGGAAGCCTTGTCAAGCAACCAAAGGTGAACAAACAGGAAATTCCATGGAGCCGTGCCACACACATGGGACCCCCTGCAGCCTAGCTGAACAAGGGGTGTCACCCCTCAGGCTTGCATGCCATTCCCTATAGCAGGATGGCTCTCGACAAAAGGTAGAATAACAATATCCCCCCTCAAAGAGAGAGAAACTTAAAATTGTTTTCCTATGTGTTCAAAAAAATTTGCATATGGTGATGCAAATATGAGCTAAAAATGAGAAGAGGTTAAAGACAATGAAAATTGAGCTGGCAGAGATTAGAGGGAATGTGAAAGATTTTTTAAAAATTACCAAAATAAACTCAAATAAAAAGCATAAAAAGTATCTGAGTCATCTTTTAAAAATATGATAAAATACCATAAAACAAAACAGGAAAGATTAAAAGGAAAGTGTGATTAGGGAGATGATAATTTTGGAAAATAGATAAATAACATCCAATATTAATAATCAAAAAGAAAAGAAAAATAAAACAGGGAAAAATGCAGTGGGAGAACTTATACATATTGGTGTGTGTTTGTGTAAACTGATTTACATTTATAATTAATTGACATATATACCTGTATGTGTGTGTGTGTGTGTGTGTGTGTGTGTGTGTGTGTAAATTAAATAATTTAATGGGGATTGGTTTTGGAATCTTCTCCAAGGAAAAGTTAATACAGAATAATTAACAATTGGACATATCTTAGTGAAATAACTGAACTTGAAAGAAAAAATGAAAAAAAAAAAGGAGGAGAGAGGGGAAAAGAGAGAAAGGGGCAGGGAGCAGGAAATGAAGAGGATGGGCAGGAAGGAAAGAGGGAGAATGCATCCTATTGGAAAATCAAGATATCTTGTCCTTCCAGAAGGTATATGATACCTGCAAAGCAAAAACAGAAGTTACCTGCAAAGCAGAAAAATGGGGTTGGCCCCAGGCTTCTCTAAAGCTATATTCATTGCCAGAACATAATGTAGCGGTTCATAAGGGTCTATGAGAAAAAACTATGATTGAAGGATTTTATATCCAGCCATGAATTTTATATCCAGGCCACTCAATGGCAAAGATATCCTCACAGTAAAAAGCAAAATATATTTAAGTAGTGTCAGCACTGTGAAACAGAAACAACAAACATTTAAAATGTACATTTAAGTAAACCGAACTAATTAGAGTAGGTAACACTGCAGCCATGAAGCATTAATAGACGGTTATGAAAAAGAATTATATACAGGACATATGTATATATGAGGTATATAATTGTTGAATAATAAACTCAATGGATGGACTAAATAATCTAATGGACACAGCTGGGGAGTAAACTAGTAAGTGAAATACTGGACCACAGATTGTGCCCAGTATGTAACAAGAGAATTATAGGCTAGATTCTCTTAAAACAGAGATTCAAACATTATTCAATCAGATTTAAAAAAACAAAACAAACTAACTAACCAAAAAACTAAAGAAACAAATGGAATCCAAGTGTTTCCAGAGCTTACTAAAAATTGGTATTCTAGGAATGCATGGATACTTCAACATCAGAAAATCTTTCTATGTGATCCATCACATTAAAAAGATTAAAACATGGGCTGAGCCTGTGGTGCACTCAGGAGAGTGCGGCGCTGGGAGCGCAGCAGCGCTCCCACCGCGGGTTTGGATCCTATATAGGGATGGCCGGTGCACTCATGGGCTGAGCGCAGTGCAGCCGGTCACAAAAAGGACAAAAAAAAAAAGATTAAAACAAACCCACACGATCACCTCCTTAGATCCAGAACACACATACAATTTCATAAAATTCAAATCTTCATTTATAATTATCTTTAGCAACTAAGAATATAAAAAAGTTTCCTTAAGTGGCATGAACCACAAATATACTACTCACTCTATGATAAAACTTCTGAAGGTTTCTGAGTAAAATAAGGAGCAAGATAAGGATATCCTCTGTTCTCATTATGAATCATAATTTTGCTGGAGATCCCTTCCAATGAATGCAGTAACACTTCTTTCATAGCAGTAGGTCAACACATATAACCTAAAATTGATAGGTAAGATTGTTCAACAAAAAATAAATGCACCCTATTAATATTTATCATGATATTTTTTCTTAAACTGAAGGGGACTTTTTTAGGGTTAATAACTTATTTGATGAAGATATATTTACCAGAAGTTTAACAATTTCTTAGTTTATTTCAGTTTCTTTTCTACTCTTTAATTCAAGTAAAAGTTGTCTTAATGCTTTTTATTTTAAAATAACATGAATACTGGGTTCCCTTTGTCTATCAGTTTATTTATACATAAATTGAACAACTGAATGATCTATCTACTTACATAACTATTGGTTTGTCTCTTTGGTCTCTCCTCATTTAAACTATGATTGGGATGATATTCAACCAGTATTAACTGATTGTTTTTGGATCGTGGAATATGGGATGATTTTTTGCTATCTTCTCTGTACTTTTTTGTGTCACTTTGAACTTATGAGAATAAATACTTTTTATAAAAACTTAAGCCATTATTCTAAAAGGAAAGTGCACATGAACTTAGAAATTATGCTTTTGGTACTGTATTTTATCTTGCAAATGTTTTCATATTATTCCCCAAAGGTATATGTTCAACAGTATACACATTGTTATACATATTGTAACATATATTTGGATCTGTATTAAAAGATGCACAACAATGTACATATAACAATGAGCTTAATTTAAAAGCAGAAATCTGGAAATAAAAACGTTTGTTAACAGGAGACTGTATATATATATATAGACACATATGCATTAAAGGGGATACTATTAACTCATTAAAAATAAAGATATAAATCTACATGTCGTAATAAAGAAAAAGGTCCAAGACACGTTGTTAAATTTTTAAAAAAGCACATTGCAGAATGGCACCTGTATTCATTTTCTATTGCTGCATAGCAAGTTACCATAAATTAAGCAACTTAAAGAACACGCGTTTATAATCTCAGTTTCTGTTGGTCAGGAGTTTGAGCATGACTTAGCTGGGTTTTCTGTTTAAGTTCTCAAAAGACTGCATTCAAGGTGTTGGCAAGGCTGCATTATCTCTGAAGGCTTGCCTGGAAAAGAATTCTTCTAAGTTTACTCATTAGGGACAAAGTTCATCTCCTTGCAGTTGAGGAACTCAGATCCTTGGCTTTTTGCTGGCTCTTGGCTGGAGGGTGCCCTCGGCTCCTAGAGCCTGTCTGCAGTTCCTTGCAATGTGAGCTTCCACAGCATGGCTGCTCACTTCATAAAGCCATCAAGTAGAGGTTCTAGAGTGAACCTGTTGGCAAGACCAAGGCTTAAATAATGTAATTATGGGAGTGACATCCCATCACCTTTGCCATATTTTATTGTTTGGAGCTAGTCTCTGATCCCACCCACACTCAAGGGGTGGAGATTACATAAAGAAATGCAGCCAGGATACAGCAATGGTAGGGGAGCCACCTTAGATTACATCTGCCACAGTATCTGCAGTATGATGATAAGTATATATAAAGAGATAAATTTATGTTTTAACATTAACAGAAAATTTCTGGAAGGTTACATAAGAAATATTTAACAGTAATTCCCTTTAGGGAGTAACACTTGGAGGCAAGCATGAGGGCTTTATCCTTTCACTTTATTCCATATGTCTGGTTTTACTTATTTTCTTCTTCCCTCCCTTTCTTCCTTACTTCTTCCCTTCCTTCCTTACTTTTCAAAATTAGCCCTACTTCTGCCATGATGTAGTGAGGAGGTTAACAAATCCTCTCCTGAAAAAGCAAGTATAAAGCTGTAAAAAAAAAAAAAAAGTAAAAAACTCTCCTGAAAAAGCAAGTATAAAGCTGTAAAAAAAAAAAAAAGAAAAAAATAACCATTTCGGTGCTCTGAAAGTCATCCAAGAGCATACAACAAATTGAATAGCATTTAGTCTTGAAATTTATTCTTGAAAATTACTATATCAGCTTTGTTGGCATAGTAATTCAATCAGAGTAGGACAGGCTGTCAAAATCAGCAACTTGGCTGCCACTGCTGGAAGGGTCTCCCTTGATATGGACTTTTGTCACTTAAAGTTGTGATCTCATATTCATAAAAGTGAACAGATGCTGATGGGGGGAGAGGGGAGGAGGGAAAGGAGGAATTGATAAAGGGACAGGAAAATCAACTACATTGTATATTGATAAATTAAAATATAAAATAAATATTTAAAAAAGTCTAATGAATATCACAAGTTAAAAAATAAAGTGAACAGAGTGAACCAGCGTCCTGTTTGGAGACTATGCAATGGACTAGCAGACTAGCCAGAGATTTAACAGTGAAACTTGGATGTGAGCTAGCCATGGGATCATTGATAAGATCATCATATACCCTGGGTTTATTGGAGGCCATGTGTAGCAAGGACTGAAATGGGCCCAAGCAAACCATAAATGCCTGGATGACAGAGCTGCTGTACACCCACAGAGGAGACATGTAAAGTCTCGATGGTCAATTAAAGTTAGGAAAGACTTGAAAACAAACTGAACTTTGAATGCACTTCCAGCTCTGAGAACTTTTCTGACACTAACCAATTATCTGATTCTTTGACAATTGGAGGTCCAATAATTCAATTCAATTCTGACACTGTCTACCTGGAGTTAGCATTAGATCCCATGAGTTAAGGAGCTCAGTTCCCAAGACTGCCCCTACTGCAGATACTAGTTGCAAGTTGTGGGCCACTTGTTCTTCTGATCAACCAGCTATAAATTGAGAGTTCCCATGACCTCCTCCTCAGGTTCAATAATTTGCTAGAACATCTCACAGTACTCAGGAAAATACTTTACTTATATTTACCTTACCAGTTTATTATAAAGGATACAAAAGAACAGCCAGATGAAAAGTACATAGGGCAAGGTCTGGAAGAAACCCAAGCACAGGAGCTTCTGTCCTTGTGAAGTTGGGGTGTTCTACCCTCCTGTCATGTGTATACGTTCACCAACCCAAAAGCTCTCTCTATCTCATGGTTCAAGAGGTTTTATAAACTCAATCTC
>NW_007730372.1:192133-194345 GCF_000696425.1 Galeopterus variegatus
TATGTAAACACAGAGGTGACCCCTAAGAAACCAGGCTTAAGTATAAAAACAAGAAAAAAAAACCAAAATATCATCAACCACACATTCTAGGGAATCAGATTCCCCAAATTTAATCCAGGCGAGTTACTAAACAATGAAAAAAATAACTACAACCCTCAGAGCGAAAGATCAAGCTCCAGAGATCTTGATATAAAATATATTTTCTAAAATGTCGATAATTAAAAAAAAAATTGAGAAAGATGCAAAGAAACAGGAAAGTGTGGCCCATACTCAGGGATAAATGGCAGTTAATATAAACTGTCTCTGTCCCCATATGATGGATTTAGCAGACAAAGTCTTCAAAGCAACTACTTATTCAAAAAGAACTAAAGAAAATCATGTTTAAATAATTAAAGGAAAGCTTGATAGCAATGAACTAATAAATAGACAATTTCAACAGAGATAAAAGTCATATACAAAAACCAGTAGAAATCCTGGAGTTGAAATGTTACTAGGATATTTCATACTAACAAAAGGGTCAGTGAATCAGAAAAATACAGTTATATATCACTTAATGATGAGAATATGTGCTGAGAAATGCACCTTTAGGCAATTTTGTTCTTGTGCATAAGGGAACAGCAATGAATACTCCTGTTATCTACACTGGCCACTAGTTACATAGTTGTGGTCCCTCTAATTATGGTACTAAATCTCTCTGTGCCTCTCTTTCTTCATCTGTTAAAATGAGGATTAGAATAATATCACCCCCACAATGTTATAAAAATTAAATTATAGGTAGTGATTGTGCCTGGCACTCAATAGTACGTGGTGAGTACTAGCTGTTATTAACTATTATTTTGTTATGGAGATGGGTATTAAGAATTTAAGAATGTAAGAATTCTTAAGTAGACAACAACTCTTTCACTTGGGGTCAGGCCTGATGTGTCAAATGCTTGGCTTTCTATCTTAAAGGTTTGTGCTACCTTTGGGAAGGTCACCCTGTGAGTAAGCTATGAACTCCTCCTCAATATAATTTTCAGCAGGTTTGTTTACATCAGCATCACCATAAACACAGGAGTAATACATTGTGCTACTATATTAAGATAGCTATGATGTCACTTAGCAATAGGAATTTTTCAATCCCATTATAATCTTATGGGACCACCATTGTATATGTGGTCTATCACTGACTGAAAGATTATGTGGTGCAAGACCATATAACAATATTAAATGTATTCACACCTAAAAACAGTATTCCAGAATACATGGAGGAAAAAACTTGTAGATTTGAAAGGAGAAATAGAAAACTTAATAATGGTTGGAAATTAAAATACCTACTCTCAATAATTGATAGAGTAACTAGACATCAAATCAGCAAGAATAAAGAAAATTTTAGCAACCCTACCAACAAACTTAATATATCTGACATCTATAGAACACTCTACCTAGACTTCAGAATACCCATTCTTTTCAAGTTCACTTGAAATCTTTTCTAGATAGATGATGTGCTGGGCCACAAAATAAATCTCAATGCATTTTCTAAAATTTAAATTATATAGAGTATGTTCTCTGACCATAGCAAAATTAAATTAGGGATCCACAATACGAAGAAATCTGTGAAAATTCCATATATCTGAAAATTAAATATCGTGCTTATAAGTAACTCATAATCCAAAGAAGAAATCACATGGGAAAGTTTTAAAATATTTTAAATGAATGAAAACAAAAAACAACAAACAACATATCAAAATTTATAGAATACAGCTCAAGCCATGCTTGGAAATGTACAACATTCAACAACTATATCAAAAAAGAAGCAAGGTATCACATCAGAAACCCAAGCTCCCATCCTAAAATTAGAAAAGTGGAATTAAACCAGAAGGAAATAATAAAAATATGAGTGAAAAATCAATAAATAGTAAAAAGGAGAATAAAGAAGATCAATGAAACCAAAAGTTGGTGCTTTAAGAAAACCAACAAAATTTACTAATTCTTAGGTTGACTGAACAAGAAAATAAGAAAGAAGCACCATATACCAAAATCAGAAGTGAAAGAGGAGGTATTATTACTGATCCTAAAGAAATTTAAAGAAATCAAGGATCTTTTTGAAAAACTTTTTTCAACACATTAGACAATTTACATGACGTGGGCAATTTCTAGAAAAACATAAATTAGAAAATCTGAATAGATCTGTACCAAGTAAAGAAGTCAAATTAGTACTTAATTTTTTTTT
>NW_007730372.1:195053-196524 GCF_000696425.1 Galeopterus variegatus
ATAAGAAATGATATAAATTCATCATGTACTTGTCAGAAAATGGAGAAGTAGGGAAAACTTCTCAACTCATTCTATAAGGTAATATTATCCTGATACCAAAGCCAGACAAAGACATCATGAAAATAGAAAACTACAGACCAAATCCCTCATGTTCCCACATAAACATAGACACAAAAATATTTAATTAAATGTTAGCAAACCAAATTCAGCAACATATAAAATGCAGTATATAACATGGCCATGTGGGATTTATCCTAGAAACTGAAGCTTTGTTTAACATTAGAAAAATCTATTAATGTACCAATTAATAGACTAAAGAACACAAAATGCATGGTCATTTCAGTAAATACAGAAAAAGAATTTGATAAAATCCAACACCTATTCATGATTAAAACCTCTCAAACAAGAAGGAAACTTCCTCAACCTGGTTAAAGGCATCTACAAAAAACCTACACCTAAAATTTTACTTCATGTTGGAAGATTTAACACTTTCCCCCTAAGATAGGAAAAAAGGCAAGGATGTCAACTGTCACCATTTCTTTTCACAATTGTACTAGAGGTACTAGCCAGGGAAATCAGACAAAACAAAAACAAACATAATCCAGAATGGAAAGGAAGAAGTAAAAACAGCTTTTCTCACAGTTGACATGATCTTATGTGTACAACATCCTAAGGAATACACACACACACACACACACANTACAACAGATTCCTGAGAGAAATTTTAAAATATTTATATAAATGGAGACACATTCTATCTTTAAGGATTGGAAAGCTCTGTATTGTTAAAATGGCATTTTCCTCTAAACTGATCTGTGGACTCAACACAATCTCTTACAAAGCAGTCTTTCTTGTGGAAAATTTCTGACTGATCCTAAAATTTATATGGAAATGCAAGGGACCTAGAAAAGCCAGAACAATTTTTTTAAAAGTTGGTGACTTGCACACTAAATTCCAAAACTTATCATAAAGCCACAGTAATAAAAATAGTGTGGTGTTGGTGTGAGGATAGACATATGTATCAATGGAAGAGAACTGAGAGCCCAGAAATAAACCCATACATCTATGGTCAATTGATTTNACACACACACACACACACACATACACAACTACTAGAATTAATTAAGAAGTTTAGCAAGGTTGCACGATACAATATCAATATAAAAAATTAGTTGTATTTCTATATACTGACAAAAAAGAAATCTGAAAATGAATTTAAGATGATAAATCTATTCACAAATGAACAGAAACAATAAAATACTTAGAAACAAATTTAACAGAAGACATATAATATTTGCACACTGAAAACTACAACAGATTCCTGAGAGAAATTTTAAAATATTTATATAAATGGAGACACATTCTATCTTTAAGGATTGGAAAGCTCTGTATTGTTAAAATGGCATTTTCCTCTAAACTGATCTGTGGACTCAACACAATCTCTTACAAAGCAGTCTTTCTTGTGGAAAAT
>NW_007730373.1:0-9769 GCF_000696425.1 Galeopterus variegatus
TAATAATCATATACATTGTATATTGACAAAATAAAAATTTAACGAAAAAAAAAAAAAGAGAAGAATTAGGAGTTTTCAGGCAGTCTTTGGTATTTCATTCTGTGTGGTTTCTCGCCAACTCCCCCTAATGAATGATATGTGGTAGTGAGGAAGGACATGCTGAAAACTTCCAATCATTTATATTCTCTTTCATCTGGGGCATTTGAAATGCAAGGAAGTGACTGGTGTGGCAACCCTCCCTGTGCAATTTCAAATGTGTGAGTCACAATATTAGAGAGGAGGAAGCCAGCAAAGAATGTGGTAATGTGATTTCATGATCCATCTGGCAAAGGTCTGTGATCACCCTGTTGGAAAACCCACCTCTAGGCAATGTGGCACCATTGGAGGTTTTGAGCAGGAGATGGACATGATCAAAGTTGTTTAATCTGACTTTTAAGGACTGAAATATTGGAAATGAGGAAATCAGTTGAGATGCTGTTGCAGGAGTCTGAATAAGAATAAAGGCCTGGATGCAGGAACAAAGCAATGAGACTGAAAGGAACCAACACAGACAATTTCAGAAAAACAATTGATATGGCTTAGTTGACTAGAGACATCATTCTTCAATGGAACTGACTTATACTTTGAGCAAAACTGACCTGGTGCTTTCGATTTTTAAGTTCAATACGTACTAGCTGTATGGCCTTGGGCAGGTCACTTAACTTTTCTGATCCCAGTTTTCCTTGTCTGTCAAGAAGATAAGGAAATATTGAATATCTATCTTGAAATATAAACACTAGAGTGGATATACAAATTTACATATTGAACATAGATGACAATAATCATCGTTTTTTTATTATTGTTATATATGGGATAAGTTAGGAAGATATGTTTGGAAAATGAGAGATGGTTGATGTTTTGCATCCTAGTAACTGAGAGGATTGTGATTCCATTGAAAGAATGAGGGAGGCAAAAGGTTCAGTTGGTTCAAATATATCTATTACATTGAATGATAGTTTTCTTAATTTGTCTGTAGTCAACAGCTAGCACAGTTATACATAAATACGCTTATTTTTGATAATGAATCTGATAGATTTCTGGAAAAGAAAACAGGAAAAAATAGAGAGAATGGACACTGGAGCACTGAAGCAGTTGACTAGACTTCATGGTAGAGAGGACTTCTGTTGTTGAACCAGACTTCTAATTTTAGTGTAAAATCCATTAGGCTACTTTGCATCTTACTCATATATTGAATGTTTAATGTGGGTTTAGCTAAAAACATAATGTGTTTCTACTGTACTTTATCAAATGATCTGCAAGAGCTACGACTGAAATGCAGTTACTTTAGGAGCTGGTCATTAGGTTCATGTAAGAAATGTATATCAGAAATCAGTTATTATGACTGTTGAATCTATGAATGAACGAGTTATAGAAAACCATAACTGTCCCAATAAGAAAGTGGACTGGAGTTTAGGTGTACCCTTCTTGGTTCAGGTATCAAAATAGTTTTCATTGTTTGTGATTTTGCATACAGCTATCTTAAAAAAATTATAATTTTAAAGAATGCCATTGTGTAGAATTTTGGTCTTTTAATCTTGAGGACTAATGGGATTTTCTCCATCACTTCTTTTGAGGCATTTTATTGTGTGTAGTGAATTTTGTTAAAAGAGCATGTTCTGAAAAGCTCTGACAGCCTCTTCAGCAAAAGATCCAGGATTGTCAGCCATTGATGCAAAGACCTGAATCTGCTTTGACACCCCAGAATAGGCTTCTGGCAATGTTATGTCTTTCTTTTAGATGTTTGGATAAATCACACAGCTCAGAAACTGCATCATACATTATGCCTAAGTTGTAAACAAATGCTGCTGAGGTAAGGGTATTCCTTAGTCCACTGTACTTTGTTCAGTGTTTTGAAACTATAGATGTGTCACTTGAATACATCAGTAAACATTTCTTCAGGGTTTGAATATGCATTCAAAATGGCTTTTATAGTTCTTTTATTTGAGTCACCTGAAAGAACTCAGCATCACTACTAGTATCAAGCAACCTTATTTTTCTACTAGTAAAATAGCAATGTAAACTATTTGTGAAAAAGAAGTATCTGTGAAAAAGAAAAAGGCTTCACAATTATGGAATTTAGTTAGACTATGTGGTAGGCAGAATAACAAGTTCCCCCAAAATGTCCACATCTACATCCTTATCCCTGTAACCTGTGAACATATTAGGTTACATGGCAAAGAGGAATTGAGGTAGCAGATGGAATTAAAGTTGATAATGAGCTGACCTTAAACTGGGAAGATTATTCTGGATTATTCAGGCGGACTCAGTGTTATCATAAGAACCCTAAAATGTGAAAGAGGGAGACAAAAGAGCTAGTGTCAAGGTGATGGAATGTGAAAAGGATTCAACTGGACATTGTTGGCTTTGGAAATCTAAGGGGGCCATGAGCCAAGGAAAATAAGCAGCATCTAGAAGCTGGACAAAGCTGGAAATCAGATTCTCACTCAGAGCTCCAGCAAGGAGCACAGCTTTGTTGACACCTTGATTTTAGCCCAGTGAGACCCAGTGCAGACTTCTGATCTCCAGGACTATAAAATAATCCATATGTGTTGTTTTAATCCATTAAATTTGTGGTAATTTGTTAGAGCAGCAATAAGTAACTAATTAAGTCTATTTTCAAAATAAGATTTGATTTCTGAGTATTAAGGAAACTTCAAATAAAATTTTGCATAAAAATCGTAATGTTGACTGTTAGCCTTATACAAAGCCTTGCATTTTGAATAGTATCTGAAATGAGATATAACATTCTTCAACTTTTCCTTTGCACAAATTTATATGTTAGCTTTTTAAAAATATGCATCAAGATCTATCTTTTACAGAAAACATTTTTTGGATTAGGTTAGTCATGTCTCACCTCTAGTCTGTTTCTCCATAAAACATTTTAGTAATTGATGATAATTCCAAATTATTGATAGTTATCAAATAGTTTATTTTTGGCTTTGGAATGCATTTTCTACAAATGTGCTGAGTATATTGTTGAAGCAAATAGAAAAGTTATTTGTATTTTGTGAAGTGTACTTTAGTGTACACCTACTGTGCTATACATAGATAGTTTCTTTTTTTTTTTTTTTCTTTTTTTGTCTTTTTTCGTGACTGGCAATGGATCGCAACCCTCAGTGTCGCACCAGTACTGGACCGGGACCAGCAACGGGATCGCAACCCTCGGTGTTGCGCCCGCACCTCGCTCAGCCAGTGAGCGGCCGGTCTGTATGCTTTTTTTGTTTTTTTTCGTGACTGGCAATGGATCGCAACCCTCAGTGTCGCGCCAGTACCGGACCGGGACCAGCAACGGGATCGCAACCCTCGGTGTTGCGCCCGCACCTCGCTCAGCCAGTGAGCGGCCGGTCTGTATGTGGGATCCGAACCCTCGGTGGAAGCGCCGCCGCGCTCCCAAGCGGCTCACTGTAGCAGTGTGCAACCGGGCCGGCCCACATAGATAGTCTCTATTGATAAAAATATATCAATAACATTCTGTAGCTATAGAAAAATGATTTCTCTCAATACCATTCCATAACTACCATACAGGAATATTGGATGAAAATAAAAAAATATGACACACTAGAATTGTAGTCTACAAAAAATCAGCATAAAATATCTTAGAATGGTCACCCTCATACATATTTTGAAGCTGTAATTGAAATTAGAGAATGTTCTAAATTTAAAATAATTAATTTTTATATATTCATTATGTTGCATTGTTACACAATTACAAGTTTTTCCTTTAAAAAAAAACTGTTGTTATGGACAATTTCAAGGATATGCAACAGTAAACAAAATTTAGTATAATGAACCTGCATGTACTCAGCATCCAGCTTCAACAATTATTAACCATGGCCAATCTTGTTTCATCTATTCCTCACTTATTTTTCTCCTCATAATACTCTACTTAAGCAAATTCCACATTCAGATAAATTCATTCATACATACATATTTTAGTATATAGCACTAAGTTAAAACAATTATTTGTTTTAATATAAACACAGTACCATATCCCATCACATTTAAAAACCTAGTGATATCTCAACATTATTAAGTAGCCAGATAGTGTTCAAATTTCTATTTGTCTCATAAATGGCATTTTTTGCAATGTTTATTTTAACCAGAATCCAAATAAAGTGCACACATTATGCATGATCGACATGTGTTTGAAGTATCTTTTAATCTATAGGTCTCCTTCCAACTTTTTTGTGTGTGTCTTATAATTTATATTTCGAAGAAACCAAGTTGTGTGTCCTGTAGAGTCTCCTCTCTGGATTTTGCAGATTGCATATCTGCGGTCTAATTTGAGATGTTCCTCTATTCTCTCTACTTCTTGTATATTGATAATTACTTCTAGAGGCCTGTTAAATTCAGGTTCAGGAGGCTGTCTGACTGCCACATCAGCAGAATGCATTTTATTTTTCACTGTTGCTTGTTAATGAGTAGCCATTGCTCATTTAAAATTTAAGAAGAGTATAAAGCATGGCCCAGGAAATTTTTCAATATTTCAATTTTCCCATTTTGAAGTCTCTTCTGATGCCATTCATGACTAGAATAGAAAGTATCTCCTTTCAGAGTAATGGAAAATGCCACTTAAAGTGGTAGAAAAAGCTTATTTTTTTTCTAAAGAGCTCATGATTTTGCTTAAATAGACAGTAAAGATGGGGTAACTTAAATAATTTCTTAAGTTAAATAATACAAGAGAATCTAAATATAGGATTGTTTTTGGTTAAAAAGACTTTATCTCTGCCCAAGCTCAGTTAGAAGGAATAGAGATATATGAGGAAAGATTGCATGGAGTCCAATAAATAACAATAACTATTATGTATTGAATGTTTACTATGCACCAGGCACTGTCGTAAGTTCTTTATTAATATTATATTACTAAATTTTAGAACAACCTCATTTTACAAATGAAGAAGATGAAAAAGGTTAAATAATCTGCCCAAGGTCCTCTGCTGAGTGAATGAATTCCAAAGCCAGGATTCAAGGTCAGAATGGAGGATTCCAGACTTTTTCTCTTAACCTCTTAGCAAAATTGTCCTCAACAACATGCACTTGAAATGAAGACTTACATGTATAGCTAATTAAGAGCTGCACTGTTTTTATTTTGCTTTTATGGATGTTGCCTATTAGTTTTATGCTTGAGTTTCATTGCCTTTCATTAAAGTATAACATAAACGCAACCCATTCAAGCACATATATTATATCTGCTTTTTATTCCCCACAGAGTCCAGAAAAGGGGTTCCACAAATGCATCTTGGAAAAAGAAACATACATACTTATGTACTAGTCATACAAAATAGCTCATATTCTTGCAGGAATTTATCTAGAACTCTAGCATTCTATGTTTGTTTTGTTTCTTCTACTCCTATGTAATCCATACATTTTAGCTATTCAAGTACTGGCAAAATGCATTTTCATTATTTATTCTCAATCTACTAATTTTTTATTGTATAATTAAGCACAAGGGTTAACTTCACAAACTGGATGTACAATTAAATTACTAGATCTCTCAAAATTTCTGCTTTCAAGTTATAGTATATACCAGTCCATGGACTGAGAAGATTCTTTAAAGCAAAAGGTAAAATAGAGATGAATAAAAGTGAACTCTGGATCTAGACTAGAAATATATGCCTCTTCTTGTAACATTCATATTAGGAAGACACACACATACACACACTCAAGTGCCTATGTTTTCCTGTTCCTTGAGAAGCACCATTGCATAGTGGAATATCATACATTTTGGAATCAAATTGTCTTGGACTTGAAACTCTTCTAAGACTCTTGCTGTGAGTATTATAGTGTACATAACCTCTTTGAGCTTCATTTTTCCTACCATAAAGTGGCCATAATTAATGGATATAAATAATATATGGGTAAATTACTTGATTTGCAGTGGCATGCAGTACATTTTAATGTTTGTATTATAATGAATATATTTTGCCTTAATTTTTCATGTTATTCCCTGCTTGGAGATTTCCTCCTCCCTTTTCCAAATGTCTAAACTTCAAAGAATTTAGAAAAGCTAAGCATGCCCTTCACACCTCCAAATGTGTAACTTGACACAATCAAATATTGAATAGTCATTCTCAGTGAACACGACCACCAGAGGAAATCAGTGTACAGTTTCTCTGAGTTTTAAATTTTAATCCAACCAACTACTATCTTTGTAACCTTAGACAATTTACGTAAACTCACTGAGCATCAGTTTCCACATCTGCGAAATGGGGCTAATGCTATGTGTATTATTAGGATAAAGCTAAGTTGCTGGAATTAAAAAGGTACCAAAGTACAATGGTTTAATGTTTATTACATAGTTTTGAGGTGAATTATCTAGAGCATCAAGGTGACTATGCTACACGTGGTTACTCAGAGACCCAGGCTTCTTCCATCAGGTTACTCTCCTTCTCCCAAGGGTGATATTGTCTTATGCATGGTAAAAGTTGGATAGTTTCCATGTTTAAGTTCCTGTAAGAATGAGAGAAAAATGTACTGCAAAGTATGTAAGCCCTGTAACTTGAGTCTGAGGCTGTATACATCACTTCTGTTCAAAGTCCCTTTGCAAGAACTTCATCACATACCTAACTGCAAAAAAGTCTGGGAAATACAGCCTAGCTGGAAAGACATTTGATTGGAAAGAAGGGCATATCTGAGAACTGGAGTTATTTTGGATTCAATAAGGAGTAAACTCTTACACATGAACTAAACAATTTACTAGACACTTCATGTTACTTTAGTAAACCTCCTAAAAATTCGAATGAGTTATATAAGACTCCCCCTGCTTTCGAGATGAGGAAAACAAGGGGAACAGAGATTGGATAAAGATCAGATGGTTGGGCAATGTTGGAATAAGGATGGAACAGGACTTTGAATACAGGTATTTTAACTCCTGAATTTTCCACCATAAGTTGTTCTATTTCAAGAATGGGGGAAAAATCAGGATATATGAAGAAAGTCAATTGACAATATACTTAATTATATTTGGATACCTTGGATAGTGAGACAATTCATGAGAAAATAATTCTTAAAAAGTAAAACAAGGTGGTTATTGCCTACATATTACACCACTTCCACTAATGGAAAAAAAAGTAATTGTTAGAAACTTGACTATACAAAGGTTATCTTGGCATTGTGTTTTGTTTTATTTATGGGTTGTTTTAATTCAGTAGTTTCTTGTTCCAGGATGATCTCCTGTTCCATAAATTATAACCTCGTTTATAAAATTTTCTGAATAGTGGAGAACCCACAAAAGAAATTTTGTGCAAACAGAAGAATATATTCATCAAACCAATTAAACAGAAAAGTGTTAGTGAACATCACAGATTGTCAGAAATTTCCAAATTATCTAGAAGAAAATAGTAAGGCACAAAAAAGAACTTAGGATGATGGGAAATGCAATTTGATGTGAAAGTAAACAATTACATTTTTCTAAATATAATTTATGTGTGTGCATATACCGCCCTATATACTTTTTGTGCTTTATATATACTCTGAAAAGATGAGCTTTGAGTATTGGGTAAGTTTTGTGTTGTACAGGAGGAATGGGAACGTGCTTCAGGTAGAAGGAAAATCATGAAGAACGATGAGGAAGCCATCACATAATAAACCTGGTCTTACACTGAGGAGCATGTATTCTGGAGCATTAAGGAGAAAAATTGGGAGTCAGAACGCGTAGTGGTTAAGGGCGTGACTTTTGGAGTACGGCAAGTTTGATTCCTGGGTCTACACTTAGTAATCGTGTAATCTTGGACCACTTTCTTATCTTCAAAAACGGAGGTAATAAAAAATAAATGATATAAGTAAAGCACTTAGCAAATGCCTGGTCTATAGTAAGCATCAAATAATAATAACAATAATAGTAATAATATAATTTTTTTGAAGAATTGAGGCACAGGAAATCTCTACTTTTCTGAGAGGTCAAATCACACACACACACACACACACACACACACACACACAACACATGTATACTTAGGAAAGATTTATCCGGCACATAGCTACCATATAGGTTGGTATGACGGTGTCCACCTGAAAGTTACTAGAATAACTCAAGTGTTAGTCTCCCTATGCTCTTTTTTTCCTCTCAACTTCCTGCCTTGATCACTTGAAATTTTCTGTATATTACTGTCTATCAAGTGAGAATTTTAAATATTTTTTTGCTAAATCTTCTGGTTTTATTTCCACTAATGTTTTTTCTCATTTCTTCTGGTGGTTTCTGCTGATGCAGTCTATTCTTTTCTTGGGTGGTGTTCTCCTTAACCTTCCCACCCTACATCTGAAGATTCACTCAGTGAAGACAGTCTTCCTTTTTGTCCTGCCAGAAGACTAAGCCCCCAACCCATGCTCTAAGTATAGAGTTGGTGTGACTGGACTAGGAACGTCCTGAGCAGCGCCACAATGCCTTCCACCTCCTCTGACCACTTCATGCTTTTAAATAGAGAAAGAGAAACCATAGTGTTCTCATTTGACACTTTCTGGAAGTGCTGAGATTAGGTAGAGGTGGACCTAATTTTCTTTCCACACACCCTGCACCACAGTCATTTCTCATTACATGGCCTGACACCTTTGAATCCAGACACCAAGGAGACAACAGTGTCTATGATTATTACACCCTCCAGATTTGTGGGGACATTATCATGCTCTTCCAAGATCCATAGTGATTGCAGTGCCAGCCTGGGGCAGCGGACTTTCCATCCGGCCATGAGCTCTCATGTTGTAAAAAACCCTGGTCTCTACAAGTGATTTTGTTGAAGTTCTATCCAATGTGACATGGTGGGGTTGACCCCACCTTGTCCCCCAGAGGAAGGAATGAAAAAAGGTTCTCACCTCAAACACTATACTTTTTACAATGCAGAATATGACTCGTTCCTCTTCTCCCATCTGTTCTTATATGGCCAGGGAAGTTGAGGTTGAATGGCTGGTGTTGGTGTTAGAATATGTTTTGCCATTCTTTAATTAGCCTTGGAGGGTTTGTTAAAGAAGGTAGGCTTTTGAGTGCCTTATTCTTCTGAGCTTTGGAGATGAATAAGCTTTGGAGCTTTAGCTTCCATATTTACACTATGGCATCTTACTTCAACTAGTAAATCTGTTCAGTCCCTATAACTTTAATGTTTTTTAGCACAGATCTATAGAATTGAAAAATTATATCAGTAGGCCTATGATTTAATCAGATTTTCAGTTAAAATACAAGATATAAATCTTGAATTATTAGTATTATACAAGTAAACAAGCACCATCTGATAGATTTCCACTTATATATTATTTATAGACTCAATTTTAAAGAGAGTGGCAATGCCCATAAAATAGAGAAAGCAAATAACCTTGTGTGCAGAATGAATTTGCCTCTCTATATTTGATAAGTTAGGTATGAGTTGTTACTATCTATCTCTGAGCTCTTTGGCCTTAAAAAACTCATATCCTATAAATTTGGGGGAATAAATAAATACTTAAAAATAATTTCTTCAGTTGGCCCCATACCTGCCATTTCTCTGCTAGAAAAAAAATAAAGGTAGAAATTAGCAAAACCAGAGAAAGAAACACAGTGTCATTTAGATGGTTAACAACATTATCTTAGCATTTTTCCTGAACTCAAGTGAGTTAAGTATGACTCTTTATATAAGATACTTGGTAATATGTCACAATGCATTTATTCTGTTTTTTAGCACATTTTTCTATCATGCAAATGACTTAGTTATTTCAAGTTTCTGGGTGTTTAGAACTGTAGGAGGAGTTCAGGAAGAGAATCCCA
>NW_007730373.1:10501-22216 GCF_000696425.1 Galeopterus variegatus
TACAAAGAAATATAAGACCTTCAAAGAGCTTATGTAGATGAGAGAGAATATGTAAACATAGGAAAAGTTAAATGAAGTACTTAATTATCATTTTTTTTTTTTTCCGTGTCCGGCAACGGATCGCAACCCTCAGTGTTGCCCCCATACTGGACCAGGGACCGGCAACGGGATCGCAGCCCTCGGTGTTGCTCCCGCGCCTCGCTCAGCCAGTGAGCGGGAACCGGTCTGTATGTGGGATCCGAACCCTCGGGCGGGAGTGCCTGCCGCGCTTCCCAAGCGGCGCACTATCCAGTGCGCCACCGGGCCGGCCCCTTAATTATCATTTTAAGACAACAATTGGGCTTCAGTCATGAGTACGTGTAAACACGTTTATAGAAACCAATTCACAAGTACGATGACTATTCTGTCTGTCTGTCCATTTATCTATCCATCCATCCTGTCTGTTTAGTCTTCTTATTTTTTTATTTCATTGTGGAAACAGACTATATGCCAACAATAATTGGGAGGTTTAGCTTTTGCACTGGGTAGCTGAATAATTCTCTCTTGAAAAGAAGCCCTTGCTTTCAGTAAAATTTATCAAGTTAAAAAAAGGTTTTGATTTAATATTTGAAGACAGAGTTAACCTCCTGCTGCGCTTTAAGCATTTGAAAACCTGCTGCAAAGTGGCATTTCAAAGACAGCTTAATCTTAAATTCAGTTTGCAATATTCATATCTAGTTGTTATAGGATGTGTTGTTCTGTTAATAAGTAGCAGAATAACAATGTTATTATGCTTGGCTTTCGCAGGGATTTTTAGACCTTTGTCAAAGGACACCGTTCATGTAAATGTGTTAAGAAACATTTATACAAGCATGAACTCCTATGGTTTAAAAAATATGAATTTTCATTTTTTTATTCAGCTAAGATATTCTTGAATTGGTACTGTTCTTTCTTATTCAGAAAATGTCTAGCCCTAAGTTCAAATCCACCGTATTATAAAAATACCAATGGAGACAATATAATACATGCAAAAAATATGCTATCTCTTCTGAAACATGATGGAAGAAACTTACTGAAGCTTAGGTATTAAGTTGATTTTTTTTCTTTAATAGAATGGAGATATTGGTTGACATTTTTTTCTTTTTATTTCAACTGTTCTGTATGTTCAGAGTATCTTTTTACCCCCTATACAACTAAAAAATTAAAGTCTTATGTTAGAATGCTACTTTTGTCTCGGGAAGAAAAAGAGATTGTGCATACAATCATTATTAATCATTAATAGCATGACAGAAAAGTTGACTGCAGTGGGAAAAATCAAGTCGGTTTTATTATTCATTAAGACGTTCCTGAAGGAGCAAACTTTTATAGAAAGAATAGACGATAGAATTATAATATTTCACAGTTACGATATAAAGTATGACCATGTGCTAAACTGCTTTGCCTTTTTATAATAAGATTTTCCCAATGATTTATGCTAATTTGAGTGATATTATTACCATCTCTCACTATCACCATTCAAACTTTGATTTTTTTTTTGTATAACAGAAATGTTAATAATTTTATCTTTGTAAAAGAACTTATTTTAACATGAGATTTAAACATATATTAACTATTATTATAATCATTAAAAATTATTTTAAATGACCTTATAAGTATTCCACATTTGATCTGGGCATAGTTTCAATTTAGACTCAGGAGTTTTTGACCATAACCTTGGCTTCTATAATGATTATTTTTCTACAGTATTGGCATAGGTATATAATTCACCTTCAGTTGAATTATAATCATAGTTTGTGCTCATTTTGCCTTAGGTTTACGAGACAGGCATCTGAAGATGTTTGGTAGTGGTCGTACAGAAAAATAACAATGCATTTTTTTTTCAGTTTATGAAATAAAGAGTAAAATTTTAACACTTGCTTGACATCACAGGTTATATATTTTAATTTTTATGATTTTTTTTCATAGATAATCTTATCTCTTAATTTAATGGGAAGATGAAGATTATCTGATATGTTTTTCTTCATGTTGTCCTTTTTCAAATTTCTAGTATCTCTGCATCGTCTCCCACTTCTTTTCCTTGTCTCTTCTATCAGCAAGATAAATATCAAACTTAGCCATCCATTCTTCTCCAAGACTAGGGACTTCATTTATGCCTTCTCTCTCATTCCTTTAGAGCCCTCCAAGACCTTCTTCTAACAATTAGCACATCTTGGTTTTTTGGTTTCCTCAACCTCCTATTTCTTCTCCTTTCTTTCCTGGCCAGGATTGTTGAAAATTCAATTTGCACCCACTGCCTCTGTTTCTTTTACATTCATTCCTTAACTCACTGCAATCTGACTCCTCTTCCTCTCTCTCTGTAGCACAGAAAGAATTGTTCCCAGTTTCCAAGAGGAGGAAAAACATTCTTAGGTATCTATTAAAAAATCATTACTCCAGTTACTGAAACGACAAAACTAGCTGTGGGATTAGTTAGGACACTTTTCCAGAGACCTAGGAGCTAGAAGATGGTTGCCTGGAAGGATGGGGTAGTAGGAATGGTAGGAGAGGGAAAACTCAAAAAAATAT
This sequence comes from Galeopterus variegatus, assembly GCF_000696425.1. Lineage (NCBI taxonomy): Eukaryota > Metazoa > Chordata > Mammalia > Dermoptera > Cynocephalidae > Galeopterus > Galeopterus variegatus. Next base: position 13,046 of record NW_007730373.1, read on the forward strand.
TCAGAAGATAAAATTACAATGTTGATTTACCTTGGCAACCATATAACTCCATCTGAATCTATAAAACACTCAGCTTTAAGGCAGGATATAAATAACTATACTATTGTCCTCCCAGGTTAGGATTAACTGAGGCAATATATGAGAAAGCATTTTGAATTAAATTCTTCTATGTAGTGTAAAGCGATAAGTAGGTCTCAGACTGGAAGACTCTCAAATTCGTTCATTCTGTCTATATCTTTAACAAAAAATAGGAGCAGCAACAACAAGAAACCATCTTGCTACCATGGAGTGGAAGTGAATTTTAAAGCCAGAGCACAGAACCATTGTTTTATAGCTTATATAATTAATGTAGGCTATAAATCCCAACTTTATATTAGAAGTACTACATAAGTAAATCCAGCCCATATTTCTTTTTAACATACCTTCATTTCAGATAGCAAGAAAAATAATTTCTTTTATAAGCCATGAAAATTTAATTTGAATTTGAGAATTAGTTTAGTTCTATACAGCACATGGGTTACTCATAAAGTTAACACTTGTCTTTAAATAGTATTTTCCCACTAACAAAAGAATTAACAGATTCTCACTAGCAAGTCATGTTATATAAATTTTATCCTTATACAATCCTTGCTAATTTCTCAATTATCCCAATAGTTTTCTCCCTGGCTTTATTTTTCCCCATCACTAATTATTTAAAGTATTTGCTTAAGAGAATGTTGTTGGGTTTTTATTCTGCTCCAAATGCTGTGCTATTGCTGGAGAAACAAGTAGGAATTATAGGCATTCTCTATCCTACCATTAAGGGTTGCTGGTCCTGAAGTGACTCCTCTCTGCCACAGGATTTTTGCCCAGGTTGTTCTTTCCATTTAGAAAGCTCCCCCACTAACCCATCCTCTCTAGGTGTCCTTAACATACTATCAGAGCAGCCTGAACTTTTTCCTTAAGCATTTATCACAACCGTAATTAAAAAATTATTTATGTAATCATTTGTTTAAAAGCTATATTGTCTACTATATTGTATATACCATGAGAACAAACATTGTTTCCCCAGAGCCTAGCACAGTGCCTTACATATAGTAGCTGTTCCAAAATATTTGTAGAAAATATGAATGAATGAATGAATGGTGCTCCTAATGAAGGAATTAACAAACTCTTGCTAGCAAAGCATGTTTTGTGAATTTTAACATATGTCTTGCTAATTTCTCAATTATTCCAATACCTTTATTGCTGTCATTCTTTTTCATTATCACTGATTATTTAAAGTATTTGCTTAAGAAAAATTTGTTGAGTGTTTGTTCTGCTCCAAATGTTGCCCAGCAGAGTAGATGGAGACAGAAAATGAGGTAAACTGAGGCTCATCAACATTTCACAGGTTGCCGGTGCTGAGGAAAAGAAAAAGAAGAGGTGGAGATTATCTCCATTTTATGGAAGTTCCTGCACAAGAATCTCCTTTCAAAAAAAAGAAGTGTGATGTCATAAACTTCAAAGTTAGAGTTAAGATGGCAATAGTGCGTGAAATGTGATAAACCATAGCCTCAAAGAGATCTTTCCTGACCTCCTTGTTTCTCTTATCCTCTAACCCTAGTTAATTTATCTTCATGGTGCTTATCAGTTCTTTTATATAGATGAAAATCCATCTACCCATTGATGCACACATTTGGGTGTGTTATTTTTACAAAATGTATTATTACTATAATTAAAAAAAAACTTTTAACTTGCTTATGGTCTCTCTCTCCCATAAGAATGTTAGTTCTGGGAAAATAGGGACCAGTTATTTTTATTTTGTTTTTGCCATTTACACTGTCCGAAAGAATACTTGGCACATGAGAGGAAGTCAAGACATTTTTGTTGGATGCTGCCATATAGATAGTTTATCAGATTTAGAAACTAGATGGGCATGGATGACATCAGAGAGTTTCAGAGATGGAGTAGCCCAGAGCATGCTACTATTGAGCTAGTCTGGCCATTTGACTTCCTATGTAACATTCCACCCCTAAACTCCTTCCAGTCACCTTGTTGAGACTGAAGTTTGGGATCTATGAATGCATACTTCTAATGGGACCAGTATGACAAGTTGTCTGTCTCCCCAGCTCTCTCACCCTATGCATTTACACAATATGCAATGATGAAACAGAGCAGGAAAACTGCAGTAAACACTTTTTTTTAGAGAAGAGAAGAATAGAAGACAAACAGCAGTCTCTGGTCTATAACAAATCTGAAATCTACCTTGGCAAGATTTTGTGAGGACTCCTACTCTGGGGGTATTAAGGGTGCTCCTTGATTAAGACACAATTCTTCTCTCTCAGGATGACCTATTTGTCTAATTTTCTCTGTGGCTCCTGGTTCCACCTTGTGGAAGGTTCTCCCTTTTCTGCTATCCTTTTGGACCACATCAGAAATGGTATTGGGAAATATGCTCTACCTGATAGCTTAATGGATTCCTCAGGCAACTTCCTGCTCAAGAAATGTTGGAGGCCCAACAGTCACCTAAATCTCTAAGTTACAGAATTTTTTAGTCCAGGCTCAGAGTTTCTTTGGCAGTATAACTCTCAAAAAAATTGGTCCAATCTGTTCCATATGCCAGTAACCACATCTGCAGATATTTGTTTGTAGAATAGTTCATAGATCTGTTGTATTTCTCTGTTTTCTCATCTTTTTACTTCTCTCTCAATTTGAAGACTTTTTTGAGATCATCCAGCTTCTGAGGGAAACCTATACCCTAACCTGAACTTTTCTTGTTATGAAACAGGTTTAATCAGGTTTTGTTGTGCAAACAAGTCATCAATTCTAAAGTTGTAAGTCCCTCAATTTTTAATTTAATTTAATTTAGTTTTATTTTATTTTATTTTATTTAACTTCTCACTATACATTGTAGTTGATTTTCATGTCCCTTTACCTATTCCTCTTTCCCCCCTCCCCTCTCCCCTCCACCCCCAACTACATCATATCTGTTCACTTGTCTTAACAAGTTCAAGGAATTGTTGTGATTGTTATGTCTTCTTCCCCCCCACACCATTTGTTTGTATATTCATTTATTTATTTATTTTTAGCTCCCACAAATAAGCAAGAACACGTGGTATTTCTCTTTCTGTGCCTGACTTGTTTCACTTAATATAATTTTCTCTAAGTCCATCCATGTTGTTGCAAATAGTAGTATTTCACTCTTTTTTATAGCAGAGTAGAAATCCATTGAGTAGATATACCACAGTTTCCATATCCACTTATTTGATGATGGACATTTGAGCTGTTTCCAACTCTTAGCTATTGGAGAACAGGTATCCCTTCCACATGATGATTTCCATTCCTCTGGGTATATTCTCAGCAGTGGAATCACTGGGTCATATGGTAGATCTATCTGTAATTGTTTGAGGAACCTCCATACCATTTTCCATAAAGGCTGCACCATTTTGCAGTCCCACCAACAGTGAAAGAGAGTTCCTTTTTCCCTGCAACCTCGTCAGCATTTATCATTCTTTATTTGGATATTAGCCATCCTAACTGGAGTAAGATGGTATCTCAAAGTGGTTTTGATTTGCATTTCCTGAGTGCTGAGTGATGTTGAGCATTTTTTCATGTGTCTGTTGGCCATTCATATATCTTCCTTTGAAAATTGCCTGTTCAGCTCCTTTGCCCATTTTTTAATTAGGTTATTTTATTTTATTTTTTGCTGTAAATTGCTTGATTATCTTTCTTTTCTGCTTTCAGTCAAGATAGTTTTTTTATGAATGCACATCTTCTTTTAATATCACACCAAACGCAGGAATTTATACAAAAAGCACACCATTAGGAGTCTTTTCTCTAACATCTTCTAATACTACAAGTTCATTAAACACACATGCCATTTCACAAATAATAGCAGGCAAAAGTTTTATCAAATATTTTGCTTCTGCAAAATATGGATTTCCATTTTTCCGAATTCCAATATCTGTTGCCTTACTGTCCCAATTCAATAGCTAAGTCAATGCCACATATTTTAATTCTTTTGTTATTGTAACACTCCATTTCCTGTGCAATTTCTGTATTAGTCACGATAAACCAGGCTATGCTGCAATAGCAAACAGTCCCTAAATATCAGCAGCTTGATCCCCCAAATTTGATTTACATCTCATAAAATGTTCAGATGAGGGCAAAGGTGACTATCTAGTCACTCCCTGCAGCAATTTTTGCTTCACCAAACTTGTGGCTACAACATCTCAACACAACACCTCCTGCATGATTTTAGTGCAGGGGGATCACACCTCTTGCTTACTGCCCAGGGCTTCCATGTTGATTTGAGGGTAAAAGACTTTGCTCATCCCACTCAGGGTTGAAAGACAAACTTGGAAGTTGAAGAGAGTCAACGAGCCTTTGCCATACCTATTTAACTCATGGGAACAAGTGGCTTTATTTCCCCCCATTCCTTCCTCTAGACACAACTGGCCTGGCTTCATTTAGTTCTTGGAGGAAGTTCCTGCAAGACCAAGCAATCCTTCAGTTTCAACTGACCTGAAATGCATCTCCATACTGGACCTCTCTCCTTCCTGGCCTCATCTTCCTTGTCCAGTACTCCTGCTTTCAGAGTTTGTGGACCTGATACAGTCACCGATAAAGTATAAGTGAAGATAGTATCCTAATAAATACCCTAAATTGCCTGAGAAAGCAGCCAGACTCCCTAACTATCATTCAGGTTCCTTCATGATTCACTCCAATCAACTGTGAAATGCCATTCCCTCACAGAAATCTCTGATTCTTTCAATCATAAACATTGATCACATGATTTTAGTTGTATCTATTACATCCCCTATTGTTTTTCTACTTGGATTATAACTTTAGGCTACATTTATATATTAATATATTCAATATATTACTTAGAGCCAGGCTTTATAGTGTGCTCTGTAAAACAGGAATTAAACCAAGAAGACACAGATGTTGCCTACCAGAGTGGAAGGAATGATAAACTTGGTCACAGTCACTCAGCAATTAAGTAGTGACTCCAGAACACAACTCAGATCAACCTTAATTTCAAAGCCCACATTCTTATTTGAAAGCTCTTCTCACTCTGTCAATAAAGTATTTATGGATTGTTGCACTCTATGTGAATACAGTGAGTTATTTATTTTCTACATTTGTATATGTGGGAATGTTAAAGTATTCCAGGCATCATATTTTTTAAATTATTTAATTTTTTTTTTGTTGAATCATAATTGATTATACATATTTTTGGGATTCAATGTTGACATCTGTCGATCAAATCAATATTACTAGTATGTATATTGTTACAAATTGTGCTTATTCTTTATGCCTCTTGTCCAATCTCTCCCTCCTCCCCCTTCCTCCCCCCTCCCACCACTGATAACCCTAAATTTCTTCTCTCCCTCTGAAAGAGTAATGGTTACTCTGTTGATTTGTTGTCTAGATGATCTGTCCAATGCTGAGAGGTGTGTTCAGGTCCCCCGATATTACCATAGAGCAGATGCTTCTTCTATCACTCTGGAATGAGCTTTGTGGTGAGAGATGTCCTTTTCTTTTCTTTGGTCTCTGCTGGTGAATCTCCTTGTGTCAATATACTCCAGTGGCTGGCAGACCACCTGCATGGTGGTTGTGATGTCTAGCCACTTTTGCAGCAGCTGTGGTTACTGTGGTGATTGTGGTGGGCCACCCACATCGAGGTGATGTTTTTGGCATGCTCCTTGGTGCTGGTGGTGTGCCTGGTTGTGTGGGAGGGGTCCAGTCCCAGGCTCCATACCCTGGGCCTCTGGGTGGGGCCCCAAGGTGCTGGTGGTTTGCCTGGTTGTGGGTGGGGGGTCTGGGTGCTGGCTCCATGCCCTGGGTCCCTGGGCAGGGCCCAAGGTGCTGGTGGCAGGCATCACATTTTTAGGGTATGTGACAGTGGAGGAAATTGTTAGAGAGGTGATGCTCTGAGGACATCTCCTATAGAAATCACATGAGAGAATAAATTTGAGGGAGGAAAATGAAAACACCATGTGTAGCCACAAAAGAAAAAAGATAGATATTTTGGCAAGAAATAAATTCATCTCCCTCCCTCCCTCCCTCCCTCCTTCTGTACCTCCCTCCTTTGTAACAGCTCTGGTTCTTTGTATTCCATATCTTGATATTTATATCTGAAGAAAGTGTTCTAATTCTCAGCATCCTGAAGCTCACTAAAAGCCAACTCTGATGCATTTACTTAATCAAAGGGCACATTTTTTAAAAACAACAATTTGTAGAACTATTTTAAGATGTTGCAAAATTCTTCTACAGTGTCTCACTTGATTCCTCTAGTGCTGTGGTGAAAACGTTAAAGCAAGATTAAAAAATCAGTGAAAAAAATGATGAGTAAAATATCATTCAATTTGGGTACAAAGCATACTTTCTTATATTATTGTAATGGATTTACTATGAAGGAATCGAAAAATTTCTTCATGTGAAATCTTTGGAAATTGAAGCTTCCAATCTAAACCTGATGCAAAAAGCATTTATATCACTGGTAAGTCGGTGGTATTTCTTTTCTATAGAAAAATCATAAAATATTTACCATTATTTTATTAGTAATTTTCCTTGTTTTTACTTCATAATGTCTGTTAAGCATCCTTGATAAGAACAGAAAATATTTCCCCAAATGTAGGAAGCCAATTTTATTAGAATATTCTGCCTGATGAGGAAATTTCCTTTGTAAAAGTTTTTCACAGACTAACTAAAATGTAACTTGATTTTTAAAAGTAGAAACATGGCCCAATTAATTTCCCGATTAATTCATTTGTTCTACAAAGCTTTAATTTTTTCTCTAAAGATTTTATGTAGGACAGGTAGAAAGAAAAGCTCTGTACTCAAAATGGATAATTATTTTGTTCTCTAATTCTTCTAAATATAAAGCTATACTAATAATAGGAAAATTAAATATTATCATTAACATAGTTATCTACAAAACCAAACTACCCTTTGGCTGGATCCCTATAAAGCTATAGAGCATCATTTCAATAGATCTTGATTTTGGTTAAAAGTGTTAGAATCAAAGTATTTTAATTTTCATGAAGTATGAAATTACCTTCTCTCAATAAAGTAGGTATCATCTAAAATAATGAAATATCACCTCTGACTACTTCTAAAGTAAATATCAACAAAAGTAATACAAAGACAGGACCTTCTCTCATCTCTACACCTTTGCAGATGGTTCTTCCTGGAAATCTTTCCCTCTTTCTTCAACTCAATAATTTCTAGTCATCTCTTGGGTCTCCACTTATCATCACTTCCTGACAGACAGCATCTCCAATATCTGAATAGTTGATTGCTATGTGCTCTCAAAGCATCCTTTACATGCTCAATCTGCTGATATCTTTAACTAGTTTTTAGATATTGTGAGAACCTAGCGTAGTCCCAGGCATGCAGAAATGCTTTAAATATTTTGAGTGAAGGAATAAGAATGTATTTTTAAAGGGTGAAGAGTGTAGGCCATTACATTGGTCCACATTACTTCCTTTATTGCTTATTTGGTATTTGTGATTCCATCCTCCTGCCGTAATACTGTGGTTCATTCAGTTCCTGTGCCTGTCAGGGGAACTCAGCTCAGTGCACCCTAGATCTGGCTGCCCTGATTCTCTTTAAGGACTGTGTGGACCGAATTGGTGGAAATAATCCCTACTTGCTTTGTGTCATTACTCATAAATTTCTTCTAGTATAGCAATTTCACACAGTCTTAAAGTTATTTGCTTATATTTATTTGCATATCCAACTACCTGGTTCATCTGTGAGCGCCTTTTATTACTCACATTGTATCATCAGCACTGTGCTGGCTGTTCTCAGTCGCAAATTCTCTCCTTCAATTATATGCCATTCTTTGTTTGAAAATATGAAAATGGCAGTAAAGTGATGAGAACATTGAATTTCATATGATATGACACTAGAATGACCAGGACATGGTCCAATCCAGAGTATATATACATCCACATAGGATGTGAATTCCATGCCAGATATAAACCTTGGTGAGCATTGGGGATTCTGTTTTTCAGTTTTGTGTGTGATGAGTTTAGTTTGGTTTTGTGGATTGAAAGAAACGATTTCCATTCTAGCAAATTGCAATGCCTTCTCCATACTATAAAGCTATTTAGGTATACTTATAGGATGAGAATGGTGTGGAGATTGCAAACATGTTTTTGTGCATGCGTGAATTTCAGACAGCACCTTGGTTTGCAATGCAAATTTTATGTTATGTGTGCTGCAAAATAACTATTAGTCCATACCATTAAATTTCCTTGCTAAATTTGTTAGAGTATATAAATCTAACACGTTAGCATATGACATGAAATTTACGTTTGATTCACTTACTTTCATGTTGCAGATATAAATCTAACAATTAATAAACTTATGGCCTTTATTTTTAATCAGCAAAGAATAAATTATCTGGATAAGAATTTTATAAAAATATAAAAAGATTTTAGGAAAAAGTGCTGAGTAATATTCATTTAATGTTTTGTTTTAAAAGAGTAGCATAAAATAGATTCTGAGAACTATTTCACATGTAACTTTAAGGGTCTGATGCTTGAAAGAATTCAAATGCATTGTTAATTTTTCAAAGACAATCAGCAAAAAGTTAACTGGTCACATTATGTAAATGGACCACTAATAATTATAAAAAAATGAAACAGTTAATTTTCTTTAGTGAATTATAACAGCAAATTTTGAAAAATTAACATTTTGTTTATTAAAAAAACTAAAGATCAGACTTAAATATTTTAATGAGAATGAACTAATATCATCATTACCTATCAAATAGTGATTCTAAAATTCTTTTTCATTATTTTTAAATTGACATAAAATTTTATAAGTTTATCATGATTTTGAAATTCTTTTGAAGAGTTTGGGACTTGTAAACTTTGTTTTATTTGGTGTAACTTTACCGGATGGACAATTAGTTATTGTACTTCAATTTGATCATTTAGTTAATATCATATTTGGATCTTTTAGGGTAAATTAGTCTCCAAACATGGAGCCTACCCACTACAATGCATTAGCTGCTGCTGGGAAAATATAGGAAACTGGTCAGGGCCCCTCAGATGTTCAGAATCTTGCTGAGCATCTGATGTAAATAGACACGTGGCCTCAGGTGTTCTTTGGTTATTGTCTAGTGTAATAGTGCATGTGCACCAGGTGTCCTGGGTTATGGACTTAAGTATAAAGGATGAGTGGCTCTGATCC
>NW_007730373.1:22794-29999 GCF_000696425.1 Galeopterus variegatus
CTGCTGCTGCTGCTAGCGCCCCCCAGGACCCTCCACAAGGCCACCGCCACTGCCGGACCTGTAAGCTACTGGACCTGTAAGCTGCTGCCGCTGAGGAACCTGAGGACTGAGCTCCTGCATCTGCCAACAGCTCCCGGAATCTTTCCAAATTACCTAGTATGGACCTGCATGTGAGGGGTCTGGGGACCCAGCCTGGCATGTGAGGGGTCTGGTGACCCAGTCTGTACAATGGGTTTGAAGGGTCTGAGCCCTAGCTCTGACAATATAAAGGGAAACTTAGTATAATTAAAGTAATAACTAAAATAATGAAACATTTTGTCTTTAGTTATGATTTGTCTTACTCGACAACTGGCTTAGTTGTGTAGCTTTACAGGTGCTATAGGGGATTTACTAAGGAAATCCCTTCTTCCTAAATTTCCTCCCAAAGCAATGGGCAATCAACATACACTTGTTTAACAAAATCCAAAAAATGCATAAATGTTCCTAATCCATCCATCTCCAGTCATTTCCGATCTGCTTCTCATTCTGCACTCTAAATGCCATGGGATTACTTTGCACTTGCTTGTCCAAATTACTCTGCTCTCTGCTCATACTATTCAGAGTATGAGCTGCTCAGACTATTTTGTGGTTCCATTATTTACTCCAACATCATCTACTCAAGGCCTGAGAAGGCGTTAAAAGTGATATAACACTACTATAAGGAAAAAGATCTCAGCCACTCTGTGCAATAGAGACAGAACAATGCAGGGTAAAGGTGTCTTCCTCACTTCAGAGGCATCATTAAAGCAGGAATTAAAGAGATGGAAGAAGACAGCACACATTGGGAAGGACGAAAGAGAAGAATCAGTGATCTAAGTTATGACCAAATTAACATATGTTTGAAATAAAAGAAATTGGTGATGTCACATAGCAGTCACAGCAAAAGTAACTAAAGCAGGGGAGAAAAAATATGCCATCATGCACACGCTGAAGGCAAGAGTGGATTCCATGATGCTCACGGATGACAGTTCTGATTGCAAATGAGACACATGCAGAGACTTCCTAAAATTTTGGAAAAATTTTGAGGATGGTCAAAATAATGTTTTATTACCACTATTGTGACCCTATGTTTACTCCAAGATTATGGGACCTACTCCCAAATCCAGTTACCCGCTTCATTCACAGCCAAGTTTCTAGAAAGAATAGTCTATAGTAGCTATCTCTATTTCTCCACTTTTAATCACCAACAATCACCAATGCTAATCACCCTGACGTACGGCTTCTGATACCACCAGTTGCTCTTTTCTGTAGTAAAGGGAACCAGTGAACTCTTAATTATTCAGTAGTGGGAAAATTTCTGGTTTTGAAATTTCTGTAGCATTGATGGTTTGAACACTTGCTCCATGTCAAATATCTGTTTTCCCTTTGCTCCAAGTGCTTTTTTTTCTCCAGTACTTTTCTTCCAAAGTGCTGCTTTCTCCTGTTTTGTGCCCTGTCTCATTGGTGAGTCCTCCTTAGTTTCCATACTGTGTCTGTTCATTTTTAAAAAGTCTTTATCAGGTTGTTTCATTGGTCCTTTTTGCTTCCTAATTCTCTCTTCTCAATTCACACTCTGTCTGGGTGATCTCACCCACTTGCATTGATTCAAACGCCACCTAGAGACAACAAAAGGAATCCAGGAATGTCTTCCCTTTCTTTCACTCACGTAGCTCCAACAAACTCACCTCTTCCAGGAAGTCCTCACCAACGACAGACTGTGTTTAAATATATAACTATCTTTACATGCAGCCCAAGTGTATTGACCCTCATAAACATTATTTACTCTCAATGCTGTTTACTCATTCACTTGATGTTCAAGAGTTTATGTGCTCTGTGTCCTTATTTTTTCTTAAATACACTGAAAATTAGGTAACTTGTTTAACTTAATTTGGGTGCTACTTAGTATAATTTATAAACAAACAGTACATTCTCTTTTAGATGCTAAAAAATAGCCTGAGGTTTTACAAAGATATTTTCAACAAAAATCGCTTCAGAGTTCCAGTTTTTTAAAAATTTCAAGCACACACACACACACACACACAGACAAGAAGCAGAATACAAAATATTATTGGAAAATAACAAACATGGTCTATTTCTAAAATTAAGATATTTTTGTTATGTATGGTTTTCCATTATTCACATTTTCTGTAAGAATACTTAAAAGTGAGACCATCACATTTTTATAATGAATTGAAACTAGCTTAACAGTCTTTTTAAATTCTTGGTTAAACTCAGATGTGACTCTAAGACTAACTACAATATCAAGGAAAAGTACACATAAAACAATGTTCTAAAAATTAAAGTATGCATGTGAATAAAGACAGATGTGAAAATGAGATAAAGACTAGACAAAAATGACCATTTATCTTACTTTTATGATCCCATTTTACTAATTAACAGATAATCCTTTCAAGCAAAACTCAAAATAAGATATTATCAATAAAATACGTGACATTCCTTTATGAGATGTTTTAAGAATAATAAATAAATTTTATTCAAGGGAGCTAATGGCAAGGACTGACGATGTTTCTCCAAACAAAAGGTACCTTCTTTATCTTAGAAATGCATTTTTTCTTATCAGAAAGGTTGGTGTTAAGGTGGGAACCATAAATTTCATTTATTTCTTAAATCTATATTAAAAGCGGTAAAGTTAAGATTAAATATATTAATAAGCTGCCATTCATGAAAAAGAGAAAGGTTTGACCTAAAAATATGAAGATTTAGTGCCTTCACTGACTGATAATGACTCGGCTGTCCTCTTCCTTCATTTAACTGATGGAGGTTGAGGAAAAGAGCTTATTAGCCTGAAAAAAAGCCTCAAAGTGAACATTTAAAGTAACATCTGGAAGAAATGTAAAAACATCTGAAGCATACGATTTTTCCATAACTGCAAATACATATCATTTAAAAAAAGTTAAATGTCTTTACACTTAACAAACTCAAAACATTTAATTATTTGATATTTTAAAATATTCCCTAATGCCAAAAGAGTCAACTTCTCGTATTTCCAGTATTTATGTATTTGCCACACTATCATACCTTCTGCAATGATTTATTTTTATTTTTGTTTAGTTTTATCTTTACTGTTTATTTCTTAAGTTTGGTTACCTCACGTAGAATCTATTTTTATTGCCATCTGATCTCTTTTTTCATCCTTATTTTTATTTTGACTTTTCATTTCAAGGAGGATGATAATAATCAGTGCTTGTACTTACACCATATTCGGTATTTACCAGGTACTGCTTTAAGCACTTTACTTCTATCCAATCATTTACTTCTCATTAAGAACCTTTTATCATCTTCCTCATTTTGCCAATGAAGAAATTAAAATAGAAATAATGAGCAACCTTCCAGGTTATTCAGCTAATAATCTGCAAAACTAGGGTTTTGAACCTCCACTGTCTGGATGAGAGCCCCTGTGATAAACCACTACACGTCGCTGCCTATTTAACTCTTTTGAAATAATGAAGAAGGGTCTATTTGAAATGTCCTTTTGCCCCCTTGCTTATTTTATTGATTAGTGTGTAATTCACATTTCGTGTGTGTGTGTTTTTAGTGGATTACTTTTATTTAGTTCCATTCTGGTTCTTTTATGATGAATACTCATCTTCGAGTGATGATAACTTTTAAAAGTTGGGTATTCTGCAGAATTTTGAGTGAAGGAGTAGAGCAAGGAGCTTGAGGGACCGAGGAATTCTGCAGGCAGCTTCAATTGAGCAATAGTGTCTCTGAACTCCTTTCCCCCAAATCTGCTTTGTTCCGTAAACTGGGTGTGCCCAGCCCCACTTGGCCTGGGATATTTGAAGGCTGATTGTCAGCTGAATGTGACCAGCAGCTGCAAACCTCATTGCCACTCCCCAACTCCTTCCCCCCTTGGCCATGATCTCACTGTACTTGCCTATGTATTCATAAATTTCCTTCAGCCTGAATGCCCCTGCTGCTCTGAGACACAGAACCAGATTCAGGAAACCCCATGAAGCTTGCCCATGACTTTGGGTAAAGAAACAGGACTGTGCCCCTCCATCAGAGAAATCTGGTGCGGCTTGGTGTCTGCACAAATGGGATCAGCTCCATGGAGTTTGCCCAAAGTTCACTGTATCTGGAATTGTGCAGGGTTTGTGGGCTGCTGTTATGGTTATTTCCTGCTTTCACTAAGGACTGTTTCTCGATATTTTATTCATTTGTGGTTTTATCTGGTGTAAGAGAGGAGAATGGGGAAGTTGTCCTCTGTTCATTTTTTGGCCTATAGCAAGATGTCTTATGCTACTAATATGTTAATACTCCAAGAAAGCTTATCAATGACCTCCAAATGCCCAACTTCAAAACTCTCTCCTGAACTTATTTATGGTGTTTGATGATGTTTCTCCAGCCTTATTTGGAATTCTGTTCTTGCTTAGCAGCAATAAGAGTCATTCCTCCTGCCTCTCCTGCCTGATTGTAACTTTTCTGTCTTGCTTCTGTCCTGCTTCTCTCGCCTCCCCCTTCTATGCTGGTATTCTTCAGACTTCTACCTCGGACTCTCCTGACTTGTTATGCAATACACTCTCCTTCAGGGATTTAGTCCCTCTCGTCAAACAGGTGCTTCTCCTGTGCTGACAGCTCCTCCATCCATAGCTTCAGTTCACCTTTCCTACTGTCATTCCTACATCGATCCTGCTGTTCCCAGACAGTTTACTCTTCATGTCCCTCAAGTGCCCCTTACCAAGTTATCAAGGGACCCGATTTTTTTTTTCTTATAAGCTTTTTTTTTCTTTTATATTTTAGTTAATGGTATTGTTTTCCTCTCAGTGAACCAAGCCAGAGACTAGGGATCTTCCTAGAGTTTTCATTTTCTGCATCCTACTTTTACAGGAACAGATCGTGTGGTTCTATCTTACTGACCTCAACCTCATCTCTTTCTTCTCTTCATTACATAAGCCACACTGCCTTAGGTTAAGTCTTCATCAAATATCATCTGCTGTAATGCGATTATCTCCTAATTTGTCTCCCAGCATCCAGTCCTAAAATCCTCTGCAGCACTCCCTCTTTTGTTGTTGGAGGGATCTTTCTAACATTCAAATTGATCATGTCACTCCCAGGACTTACCACTGGAGTGACTTAAACTCCCAAGTTTTCAGCTTCCTCCACTACTAAATGCAGACAACAGTAGGACCCCCTGAAGATATTGCTTTAAAAATTAAGCAGGACACATCAGGAGTAGTGCCTGGCACACACTAAGTGCTCAGAAAATAAGTACGATAATTATGGATGCCCTGTGTTCCCACAAACCGAACTCCTTTCAGTTTTCTGAACATACCATGCTGCCTCTCATCTCTACACTTCACAGATGGTTCTTCCTGGAAATCCTTCCCTCTCTTGGATCTCCACTTACCATCACTTCCTGACAGACAACATCTCTATTACCCGGATAGTAGATTGTTAGCATCTCTACACTTCACAGATGGTTCTTCCTGGAAATCCTTCCCTCTCTTGGATCTCCACTTATCATCACTTCCTGACAGACAACATCTCTATTACCCGGATAGTAGATTGTTACGTGCTCACAAAGCATCTTTCATATCCTCAATCTGCTGATATCTTTAACCTGACTTTAGGCATCATGAGGACCTAGCACAGTACCATGCGTGTAGAAATTCTTCAAATATTTTGAGTGAAAAAATAAAGATGTACTTTTAAAGGTGACAGAGTGTCGGCCTTTACATTGGTCCACATTACTTCCTTCATTGCTAAATTTGGCTATTTGCAGTTCCACCCTCCTGCTGTTAACACTGTAGTTCGCTCAATTGCTGTGCCTAAGAGAAAAAATACAAAGTGCACTCCTAGTTCTGGCTGCTCTGATTCTCTCTAAAGCCTATGTGGACCCAATCAGTGGAAATAATCCCTGCCTGCTTTGGATCATTACTAACATATATATGTTTCTTCTGGCATAGTATTTTCACGCAGTATTAAAGCTATTTGCTTATATTTATTTACATCCAAATACCAGGTTCATGTATGAGCCCCTTGTACTACTCACGTTCTGTCTTTAGCACTCTGTTGACTATTCTCAGTTGCCAGCTCCCTCCCTCAATTCTCTGCCCTTTTTTGCCCCCCAGTGCCCCTGTAGGCTGACTGTGGATCCCACCACCTGGGCTCCTTTCTCTTTGCCTTCTCATTGAGTTCAGCCAGTTGAGTTCCCATTGAGTTCACCACCAAGGTGGTGGGCAAGAGAGGAAGGGCTGGGTTTGTAGTCTCCTGCTGCATAGCTGCCAGCCTCTAGGACATCAGCTCCAGTTTGGAGGCATTCCTTTCCCACACCCTCGTGGCTACAGATCTAACCAGACTCTGGTTATACCATTTTCTTCTTCTGCCCCACCAAGCCTAATGGTTAAGATTAATGACTTTCTGAATTCTGACTATTTATAATGTTGGAGACCTGAAATATCGAGTTGGTTTTTCTTAAGTTTGCCCACATTTCTGTAAATAATCTCTAAAATTTTACTTCAAAAGCCCAACTGAGAATTTTCAGGCTTCTGTTACCTGAGGAGATTGTGTATTAAAATAAACACCTTGTAGTGCCAAGCATACAGAAAATGCTAAATGATATTTTATTAAACAAATAAAGTAAAGAATGGATATATGCTAAGTTCATTCAGCTCATTCTCCTTCAGTGAAAATCTTGTCTCTATTTTGATTATAAAACCTGCCAAAGTGGGTAAGATTAGTAGACAGCAGTTATACAAATCATTGAGAACTTAATCCCTACTAATGAAATACAATAACCAACAAAAAAATTTCATTGGAGCAAAACAATTTCTTTCTAAGTTTTCACATTTGGTGGTATATTTGCTTATTTCATAAAAATATGCAAATTTCATGAACCCTATATGATTTTTTTGAGAGACTAAATAGGGGAGTGTCTTGCTATTTCAGATGCAAGAATAGGTGAATACAAAGTTGGTAGAAGAGAAAATGGTGTTATGGTTCATGTTGGGATATTCAGAGTTAGAAAGCCAGAGATGCTAATTTTTAATATAAACTGCATCTATCTACTGAAGGTTACCTTTCAAGCTGTGTATCTCAAATCTATTACATTAAAAAATATGGGCCGCCCGGTGGCGCACTGCTATGGTGCGCCGCACTGCTATGGTGCGCCGCTTGGGAAGCGTGGCGGCGCTCCCGCCGAGGGTTTGGATCCCACATACAGA
>NW_007730373.1:30616-45767 GCF_000696425.1 Galeopterus variegatus
ATAATAATAATAATAATAATAATAATAATAATAATAATAATAATAAAAATAATAATAATAATGATATACACATGTGGATCAATTTTTTTTTTTTTTAGTTCACAGATTGGATTTCTACAGCAAGGTATTTATATTAGAAAGAGGGGAAAATGCATTTTTCCCAAGAAATATGTAAAATGCCCATCAAGGAAAATGCCATTTCACAAAGACCACATATAGATATACCAGCTATTTTATACCACAACTACCACTTTAAAAAGAATTTCCCAAGAACCAAGAAGGCAATTGCTAACTAATTTTCTTTTATCTCTCTCTCTTTAATTTCTACTCTGTGGGCCTCTCTCCTGTAAAAGATTTCAGGTGAAAATTATATTTACCATTATTTTGTGTTGTTCTTGTTACCAATGAGCAGATATGTTAACTATAGTAACTTCAGATGTGCACATCATGTTTAAAAAGAGTTGTGGAAAACAAGTTTGCCATTAAATTGTATTTTTAAAGGAAATGTTATACAAGTTAGATTTATCTAATCAGGGAATAGGTATACAGATTTAGATATTTCAATTTAAAATTTTAAACATATTTAATGAAAGAATAAGATTTTGCTGAGTTAATATTTGCTAGAGAAAACTAATTAATAGATTTCAGGAATCTTGTCTGGCTCTTCCTAAGATGATGTGAGGTGAATAAAACCAACAGTAATAAAGGTGATCATTTAATAGTTATAGATTGACACGACTCTTATGAAGGTTAAATTTTTTCCACTAGTTTTTTTTCTAGTTAAATTTCTTCATGCCATTTTCTGCAATATGTTCTCTCACAAGCAGTGAGACATTGGTGCACACCGACAAATAGCCCATAAATTCACCCCCCAAATACAAATACGTGTTCATAGTCACACATGTGTAGACTCACGGAGGTTTCGGCTCTGAGGTGTGGCAATTTCAAGCTCATCTGTTTGTAAGGACACTTTCATTCTCAGCCGTCAGAATGCAGTGCAGTAAAGATCCTCAGAGTGGAGCTCAACCACAGCCTACAGCAGAGGATCATAGGGCCCTGCCACCTTGGTGCAAGGTCATTCAAATTCCCTCCCTCTGTTTTTCTCTTTCTCCTTTATCCAATTGGGAATTCAACAATACAATCTTGAGTGCAGTCTTCAGACTATACCATTAGCTTATTGAGCAACTGCACCTGCTTTTAAATTTTAATGATGCATTTTTAATATGATAAATGTAGTATACTTGAATGATTTTATATGCAGGTCAGATAAACTATGATATTTGTTACTCTTCAAATCTTACTTTCCAAAGAATAGGCTTATAATTGTACGGCCTATATAGTTACAGATGTGCCTGTGGCTTAAAAATGACTGCTATTCTGTCCCAATGAACAGAAAGTAGATGTTGGGAGCAAGTGTTTTAAGAATTCTATAAATTGAGGCACTTTAACTTAGAATTGATAGGAGTAAAAACACACATTTTACCAATACTCTTGCTGGTAGTATTTAAGAAAACTTTAGTTTACTGAAACTATATAAAGATGACATGTCAAAGTTACCATGGAAACTATTCAGGATTCCATTTTTCCATGGCTTGGGGAAACAGAATTCAAGAAGTTTTGATATGGTAATTACCTGATTAAAACAGGAAATCATCTGGAAATCAGATTGATTTAAAAGTTGGCATCTCCTTGCACATACTAGACACCTTTAATCTTACAACTCCACAGGGAACTTGCAATGACCCAAAAGGAGAGATAGGAGAAAATAGTTCTATTTTTTTGAAAGGCTATTTAATCTGCAAAGTGAAATAAAAGATTAAGGTGGAAAATTGAGGCAATTTCCCAGGTAATTAAAAAATTCCTTTAAATTACCCTAATTACCTGGATATTTCACAAGAAAAAATGATGTTTGATTTGAATTAATTGGATATTAAAATAATTTCTGTAGTTCATATTTTTAAAAATATCTTTTGGAACAAATAACTTTTTAAGAAATGCCATTTCTTTGTAAATTTAATAGTCTTTATCATTGGTTAAAAAATATTTTATATTGGCTGAATAAGTAGGATTTCTCCTTTGCTTTAAACTATTTGTTTTTCTGATATGATTGCTATTACACATATTTTATTTTTGTGTGGTTCTTTTGCAGTGTTGCATATACTTTTAAATGTATAAGTGGATAAAATTTAAAACAATCATCTTAAAATAGTCTTCATTCGAAAGTAAATGGAAAAAGGATCAAAAAGCAGTGGTGTTTTCTGAAAAGAAGCATTAGCAAAATCACTTTAATAAATGTAATGCGATATTATAATAGTTACAAAAAATGGCCTAATTTAGTCTTGGCTTTCCCATAAAAGTCCTGTTGAGCTTATAAAGTTGGATCCTAAAAACACACACAATATGCAACATTCTTATATCAGTTACTCATATACACACAGGGTTTTGTATAATGCAAGCAATTATAAAAGAAAAAAGCCAAATATATTTCATACATATATATATATATATATATATATATATATATATATATATATATATGCAGAACTAAGTTGAGAACATAAAACGCATGTGATAAGAATATTGCATATTTGCATGAGAAAATTCGCCAGAAAAGTGTGCATTTCTTTTTTATAACCAAAGAACAATAATTTGTTTAATCCAACAGTATCTTATATACAGCCATTTTTATATCTTTCCCTCTGTTACAGAATCTGGCTGTGGTTCAGTACGAAGTAAACCTTGAAGTTAATTTAATAAATTGCCTTACCCACAACAGTGGAAGGAACCAGGAAATTAGACAGGAGTAACAGAAAGTGTGATACATGTCACGTATGACATTATTTACCATCGCGGTTTGTGAGATATTAACCAAAAATAAATTTTTACTATTTGAATACATTTTAAAGCTTGTTTTATACATTTAAGCTAATTTGTTGATTGTGCAAACCACCAGGTCTTAGAAAACAAAATCAACCTTTTAGCAAATGTCTGAATTAGAAAGCAGTAGCAGTGCAGCATCCTCCTGCTGTCAAGGGACCTGGGTTCCAATTGTCCTTTAGGAAGAAACATAATATATGGACCTCCTTCTCTCAATTGGGTTGAAGACAATAGTGTCAAGGTTTCTTTCAGCTCTAAAATTTTTTGAAAGCGAAGCCATTTATATTTCTAGGACTTCACATATCAGCCAATATCATAGTTGATCATTTGTGGGTTTTGTCATCCCCTCTGGACTGTGAACTCTTCCCTAGCAAGAAGTGTAAAATTTTATTTCAGCATCAGAGCTGAGCACTATGCCCGGCACACCGTTGTTACTTAATAAGGGGTGATGAATATATACACAACTATGATTCTTCTGATAAACATAAATAGTTCAGTGAGTAACACACTGCAGGTGCTTATGGAAGCAAATCAGCTGAACACATTATGCCTCATTTTCACTATATAGAAGGGGTATAATGTGCCCCTTATCAGGAATAACAATGAAACTGCACTCCTAATTCATGTACGTGAGTACATATGGAGGTTCCTCAAACAACTACAGATAGAACTACCATATGACCCAGCAATCTCACTACTGCGCGTATATCCAAAGAAATGGATATTTCATTGAAGGGATACCTGCACTCCTATGTTCACTGCAGCTCTATTTACAATAGCCAAAATATGGAACCAACTTAAGTATCCATCAACAGATGACCAGATAAGGAAAATGTGGTATATATACACAATGGACTACTACTACTCAGCCATAAAAAAGAATGAGATTCTTCCATTTGCAGCAATGTGGATGAGTCTGGAGAAAATTATGTTACGTGAAATAAGTCAGACAAGGAAAGAGAAATACTGCATGTTCTCATTCATAACTGGAGAGAGAGAGAGAGAGAGAGAAAGAGAGAAACAATGCATTGAACTTTCAGAAGAGGAAAACAAACCTAAGGGTACTAGAAATGGGGGTGGAAGCAGGGTGGGGGTTTAGGGAGGGATAGGTTGGGTAAAGGGCAAACAGAAAAATCACAATTTGTAATAATGAATATACTTAAAATATATTTTTTTAAAGTGGACTTCAGGAAGCATCAGGAGATTATGAATGCTAGACTCTGTATGGCGACCATGGATGAGATTACCATCTGGGGGGGACGGAAAGATAAAATTCTAGGGTCCATGTGTACCCTGGCCTCCTTGCCGAGATTACAAACATGTGCACATTTGCTCCTGTGTGTTTCAGGACATTAATTTACTAGAAACTGAATCGAGTCCAAAATCTATTTCTATTCTGGCAGTGTACCATGCCAGAGCTCTTTTTCTTTATGTACTTTTGGCATATGTTCAACTATAATTAATTCTTAAAAATGATATTTCAGTTCCATTCTGGTTTGAAGACATTAAGTCTCACCAATGTTTTTTTTGTACAAATAAGGACCTGATACATGCCTAAAAAGCAATACAAGTGATGGCTGATTTGGGGGTAGTAGTAAGAGAAGGTAAGAATTGTCAAGTACAACACATGAATCTAAGAAGCTCCTATTTCTAATCGCAGCATACTGTGATTTGATGTAAATATGATATTATTTATGTGCAGTTCACACACTTACCACTACCTGAAATTGTGTTTTTTATTTGTTTCCTTTTGTGTTTTCAATATTCACAGTTAGAATGTAAGCTGTTTTCTTTTCTGCTGTCTCTCAGTGCCCAGTACGTAGTAGTTTCTCAATGAGTTATTTACTGAATGAATGAATACAGTCATTACCCAAGAATCTATGGAATACCTACTATGTGCAGTGTTGTTCTAGTGACTTTGTGGGTTAAAAAGAATCATACATATGCTCACTGATATTTTAAAAAAAAAGATCCTTAGATCACTTGTAGTTGTTAGAAAAGCATGATGGGTGATCTGTAATGAAATGAAGAAAAATTATTGTATGAAATGGTTTTTTGGGTTTTTTTTGGGGGGGAAGGGTTTTGAGATAACCAGGAGATTCATGTGGCTTAGAGGCAGATATCTTCTTGTAGAAACTGGGACTTGAACTTAGCCTGGGATGATGTATCATTACAATATGGGGTAACCATGAACCAAGAAGTGACATGGATGTTTTACCTGTTGGGATGGTGAGGAATTTTCTTTGACCAAAGTGTAGGGTGTAAATGAAAAGTAACTTCGAGATTGGCATAGGTACCATTATGAAGGTCTTTAACAAAGACAGAGACATTTGTCCCTGATTTAGTAGACTAGTGAGTAACATAATGAAGGTGGTATTTTAGGAAAATGAACCTAGCAGTGATATTTAGGATGATTTGAAATGTTGGTGGAGTCTGAAACCTAGGTGACCATTTAAGAGATAATTGTAGTAATTCATATATTAGATCATAAGGGCATAATCACATAGTTAGAATGAAGGGAGATAGACTCCAAAAGACATTATAAAAAAAAGGAATTGGGTATTTTAAAGTAATTGGAGAAGAATATAAAAGGGAGGGATATGTCAAAGGTGATTAGAAGATTTCGATTCAGAGTGATAAGAAGAGTACCGTGTCTCTTGATAAGGAAGTGCATAGGGAGAACTGGTTTTGAAGGAGAGGACAGAGTTTGATTGTGGGTAGACACAGCTGGGGTCACTTGGGGGAATTTGGTTGCCATCCCTGCAGAGCATCAATTCATTCAACATTATTTATTGAGCATTTACCACATGCCAAATAACATGCTAGACAGTAGGGATCCAACTGTGAAAAAGAAATAGATGTTCCCTGCCTCCCGGGAAGGAGGTGATGTCTAGCTGAGGACTTTGGGGGTTAAGGGTAGTGATCAGGCCAAAGGAAGAGAGAGGAAGAATGTCTGAGACAAAGATGGGCAGCACATATAAATGCTTGAGGGAAGAGAGAGCCTGGTACATTCAAGGGAGTATTTAGCATCACTGGACTGTGCAGAGTGGCATGTTCTCCTCAATTCAACATGATTCTAGTTTTGGTCCTTTACTTCAATGCATGTAGATCATACTAGTGCATAAAAAAGTAGATCTGTTTTTTAAGGGGAAATTGAAATAAGTACATTAATTAATTACATATAATGAGTATATGTACAAGTGATGGTAATACAAATTTACAGAAAAATAAAAAATAACTCCAGATATTCTTGATCAAGGTCTTAGCAAGTCATCAATCTTTTTCACAGAAGTGACACTATGTGGCCTCTTGTTTAGGTAAAGGTCCTATTTCACCCATTATGCTTGGAGGAAAGTACAATAGAATCTTCTGACAAAAGTAAGCCCCACACAAGTACCACTTGATATGTTAATGTGGGAAAGGAAAAACCAGTTTGCAAATGGTGTCCAGGTACCTTCAGGAAAATGAGAGACTGAGACCTCAATTTCTTGATCTCTGGGGTTAAAAGTTAGGGAAACTCATTGGAATGGACATGGGTGATTAAGATCCAAGTTGTAGGGAGGAGAAGACATTGATGGGTCTGAAAGAGAACTATAATCAAGCGACCTGAGCATAATCCAAAGACCTAAGTTTTGAGAGGGAAGGCAGATCTGGGACCTATATGGCTGGGACTAGGGCTCAGGAATAAGGACTCCTGGCATTGTATTTTGCTTACAGAAAAATGACTGCAAATATGAATGTAAATTCACTACAGCTTGAGGCCCAGAGCAGTAATGGAACAGCACTTGTTAGACTGTACAAGATCAATTTTCAACAGTGTTATACACAGAAACAGCAGCAGTAGTGAACTGAACAGATTCTCCAGTTATTTCATCTTAGGGATTTAGAAAGTGCATTAGACCTAATGTGGATCAGGATAATTGGAAAATCAGAGACCAAGGAGACCACAATGAAGAAACTGATCTTATTAGAAGAACAATGTTAGGATTTTCAAAAGATGAACAGAAAAAGAGGAAGGATTGTAAAGATTAAACAAATTCATACAAAGCTTTGGCTCATACTGGAAATACACAGACACACACACATTTATCAAAATGCACTTCTCTCAGTAGAGAAACTACCTGGGAAGCAAAATCATCAGAAATTTTCCTGATGAGCATGGAATAAAAACAATGGCAATTTGGTCTTAAATTTTCTTAACCAAGACATCAGTATGGATGATAATCCCAAAGGAACCATGGGAATTAAATCCAAGTGGTGAAGTTTTCCTGTGCCCAGTGGAGATCCTAGATGGGTGATGCTAATGCTCATCACTGTCACTCTCTTTTCCTGATATCTGAGGCTGGCCAATTTACTCCCACTTTTGTGTTTTGCATTTTCTTTCTTAAGACATATTAGCACATTCAACCAAATATTCTCCAGGTTCACATACCTGGAGCAATTCTGCTTCTGTGTCTGAGAATTAATCTTAGGATTATTGTTGCTTTGTCTCACACAGGGTGACAGAGATACAAAAAAAGGATTACTCAAAGCCCATTTCTTCTGAGCAGTGGGACACCTCACAGGGGTTAACTTCCCAGGACCCTCAAGAGAGAGGCATTCCTCCTTTAGCAAATTAAACCTGAACTGGGGTTCTGTCTTAGTATTTATTCTCCAAACTAGAAAGTTATAGAAAAGGAACATAGGTGGAGTTGTGGCTAAGTATAGTTTAACAATAGAAGCTGGTAACAGTGAAATAACGAAGTGACATTCCATAATGTAATTTGCAAAAGGTTAATTTGATCCACCAACAAAAGCTTGTTCGTAGCAAATACTGTGTCTTCCTACAGCAGTTTCCTCAGTATTTTTAAATAACAATAAAGCAACTTTCTTAAGATATCAATCAGTAGGTTAACCTGCTCCAAGGGCATCTGTCCTTGAGCCAGCAACTTTGCTGTATTACAATTTCATATCTATATCAGAGACTTTAGCCTGGGGAAAGTTTCCTGTCTTTTGCAAGGTTAACATTTCTATATGTAATTTTTAAAAGTTAGGTTAAACCTGAAACTACAGGGCTTTGGAGACTAGGCCCTGTGAAATACATTTGCTTTATAAATGTTAGTATACTCCACAGATTATGAGGCATGCTTCCTAAAAGGTGTCCTAACATACCCTCTTATGACTACTCAACAGGCATGGAGGGGAGAAAGAGGAAAAGCCAACAGAGAGGTGAGCTTGGGGAGGACAGTGAAGGCACCTCTTCCCTGAAGTAGGTGTTTATAAACTTACTAAATGGGCTTAAGGGAAAGCTTTGTGGTGGTGGCACTCTGGGGATGAAATCCTTCTGCATTCCTGCATCATGCACCATTATTTCTGAGATCTAAAGAATTTTTAGAAGTGTTCTCAATGTTTCTGCCAATAACCTTAAAGAAAATGAGAATTTTGAAGATTATAGATAGAAAATTGTCTTAATTTTTTAAAAAGGATATATTTAAAATGTATAGATGTACAGTCCCATTGTTTATTCCCACTAGTAGTCTAGAATAGTCAGTGAATAAAGAAATGGACACTAGCAGTCAGGGTGGATTCTAAACCTATGCTGTATTAGTCTACTTCTGTTGCTTATAACAAAATACACAGAACGGGCTGATTTATAAAGAAAATGAAATTTATTGCTTACAGTTTCAGAGGCTGGAAGTTCAAAGTCCAGGGAACACATTTGGTGAAAGCTTTCTTTGGTGATGGCAATAGTGATGGCAGAGTATCACATTGCAAAATGGCAGAGCAGAGAGAGTGTGAGAGACAGACTGTCTTCTCTCTTCTTTCAACGCCATGAACCATGCCCCTGACCACCATTTTTAATTCGTTCACTTTGGTATGGTCCTACAAACTAATCAGCTCTTTAAGGTACCACCTTTCAATTACCATAATGGGATTTCCCACCCTCAACAGTTACAGTGGGGATTAAGCTTCTAATAAATGAACTTTGGAGAACACAGTTCAATCAGCCCACAGCATTTGCTGATCCTATTTCCTTCCTAATAGTGTTGCTAGATTGGGAGGTGATGTAAGTGTTGTATACTTGACAATTTGTCATGAAAGCATTGTGAGTAAGATGGGAATGATTGGTGCCCTCATAACTGGCTGACCATTCAAACTCAATCACATAGAAACCCAAGGGAGGAGTCCTATGTCTATTGCTACGGAACTAACTGTCTCATTCATCTGTCCTTCTGCAAACACAGGGAGGTTTCTTCTTAAATCTGTAGACAGACTTGAGTGGAGAGGGATAGGAAGCTACAAACTAGATGATAAGTATGAGAACCAAACACATTTTAACAGGGTGCATATACAGGTCCGTGTGAGTCTGTTTCTGTTGCTTAAAACAGAATACCTGAAACTGGGTAATTTATAAAGAAATGAAATTCATTTCTTATAGTTCAGAGGCTAAGTCCAAAGTCCAGAGAGTGCATCTGGTGAGGGCTTTATTCTGGTGGCAACTCCATAGCCATGCAGATTATCATGTGGAGAAATGGCTGGGCAAGAGAGAATAACCTCCTCACTTGCTCTCCTTTTGAAGTCATCAAAATGGATAAATTCATGGACAAGTGCATGGTACGATCTAATCAACTTTTCAAGGCTCCACCTTTAAATTAGCATAATATGATTTCTCACCCTCTTAACAGTCACAGTGAGGATTAAGCTCCACTGAATTTTGGGGGGACGTTCAATCCACAGCAAGATCCGAACCAAAGAGATTGAGGCAAGGTGTCTTTACTTTTGGTGGTACTCGGTCAGTCAACATTTATTGAGACATAGTGAGAAAATGTACTTGAACTCTGTCTGCCTAAAGAGAAAAGTACTACATTCCATGTTTCATTAATAATTTCCCTTGCACAGAAAGACCTTGGCAAAGAGCTCCAAAGTGGCAACTCCTACTTGACCAGAACATACCTTAGATTTTGGAGGTTTGAGAGTTTGAACAAATGGTTATACCCTTTGGATCTGGTTACATGTAAATAGCAAGAAGAAGGATGTTTCTGATGAAGGGCATATTCTACATTGTGTAGAATATGTGTTATATATGTATATGTACATGTACATATATATGTGTATGTTTATATATATACATATATAATTTTGGAGGGAGAAAAAACATGACACGATGTGTTTCTATTTAGGTTTCTGGCCTCAATATTGCATTTTTTCATTAAACCTGTGAAATGAAAATGAAATGCTATAGTTCTTCACTTGTCCTATTCACCAGGACCCTAGGTTTGGTAGATCTGAGAATCCTGAGGCAGGGGCCCTTGCTTAACTCTTATCAGGAAAAAGACCCTACTCATCCTGATAGCATGCATCATAAGTATTCTATAGTCTTGGTTTTGTGCTTCCTTATAATACAGTATAAGCTCAGTGAGGACAAGAATTGTGCTCTTTCACAGATCCTAGTACGTATCATGTCATAAGTTTTCAATTCTTACCATTTGCTGCTCTGTTGACAATAAAAGTATATTGTCTACCATCTCTTTTCCTCTCATACTATTCTCTAGTTGATAAAAGTAGATTCTTTTTATTTAGAGAAAAGTTAAAAATTCTAAGCATTTCATCCTCCCAGTGAACGCAAGATAAGTAAGCAGACAACGGATCAATACTGTGTCTTCTGAAATATCCGTAGGATGCTATCTATCAACGTTAACCTTACTGCCTGGAAGTTACCATTTCTCAGTAAATACTATAGCTGAGATAGCTCCTCTTTGGCAGTTTTTTTTTTTTTTAATAAAATATATTAGAAACTATACTTTAGAGTAATAATGGAGATTTATTCTTCCTCATTATTTTATGGAAGAAAGCATGATTATACTGATATCTCCCTTCAGGTTTTTGCCTGGAATAGTAGAAGCTAAAATACTCATTTTGGTATCATTTACCAGAGTTAATTATAACACACTCACTAATATAAAATACCTTAGTTTCCAACTTCATTAAACTTTATTACAATTACCCTTTATTATTTTCATCTTCAAAGTCCTTTGCTTTTGAGGGTGGGAGTGTGTGGGAGGTACAGTATAAAAATATTTTGGGTATTGGAAGATGAAATGACCTTCTGTATTACTCACTTTTGAACCATGTTTTACTTTTTGCAGCAAGAATGTACAGGTTGCCATGGAAATATACGATGGCTATATCTATCAAATGTGGGTGTACATTCAGCGGGTCTCCATTCTTTTAAGGAAGGAGAAATGTTGAGTTAAATTATAGAAAATGCAGAACGCTCTTAAACATTATTATAAAAAGATGCCCAATTTCAGGTTGCATGATGTAGAATTTGATACTCCTTGCAGGACAGTAGGATTTTGTGGTACAAGATTAGGGGATAATAAAAGATGTCCCATTTATAGACAATGGGGGAGAATGTGTGGAAAATAAAGAAACAGTTTGGAAGTACAAATTCACACTCATGCTAGGTAGTTTTATTTTGGACTGCATCCTGAGCGCACTTCTTTTTTCAACTTGTGATGTAAATCTCATTACATGGTACAGATTAAGTACTTAAATGTCTTGAATTTGCACTTTACCTCGATGGGCAATGAGTCAGAGTTTTCAACCTTTATATATTGAATGTATTAATATGCATGTAGAGCTAAATCCCACCTAGATGTCTGGCAAGCAGACAGGTATTCCTGAAATTTAAAGATGGGGACTATTACAAAAAGCAGGACATAGAGTGGAATAGTTTGATTTAGAAAACATGAGTTCTGGACCTAGAAACTGGTCTTGGAATATTTTATTTGACCAGATATTTTGACTCTCAATCTCCCTTCATTTTCTTTTATAAAGATGGTGCTAATGTTGTGTTCTAGAAAGAAAGGGAAATGTGGGAATGAATTAATTATTTCATAAATGACTTGAAGATTCAAAAACAATCACTAAGCGAGTGCCCAGAATCTGTAAAGGGTGCAACCTTCTGTCGCTTTCTTCACTGCTCCAAATACCAGACCTAACGAGCTTTGTTTCCCCAACTGTTCTCATCATGAACAAAATTTTGCAATAACAACCAAAACAAAACAGTGCTCAATTTATGTTTTTCACACCTAATGAGGTGAGAAATTCTAGGCAGGCCCAAGAAACATTTTTAGTGTACTGGAATTTGATCTCTGTGAAATTTAGCAGTTTCACTGTATCAGTTTTAGCTTCATTTTACATAGTTTTCTCTTGTATTGTTTTAAACTTATGCTGGATTTTCTTTGCTAATAACACAGATGGCACTGAGAACAAACCA
Source organism: Galeopterus variegatus (assembly GCF_000696425.1). Lineage (NCBI taxonomy): Eukaryota > Metazoa > Chordata > Mammalia > Dermoptera > Cynocephalidae > Galeopterus > Galeopterus variegatus. Next base: position 42,756 of record NW_007730373.1, read on the forward strand.
GTGAAATTCTGCTTTTTTTTTCAAAGTGCAGGAAAAAAATTAAGTGAAAATTTACATTAAAAATTTCGAGTTAGATACATATTTTTAAATATAATGTTAAAATAAAAAATTCACCAAGATCATTGGGACCTTAATTTTAAAAGTGAAAGAGAGACATAGAATATCCATTGCCATTAAAATGTAATAGTTACTGGGTATCAACCAATATTGAACTGTCTCTGTAAAGTTCTTAAAATAGGGGAATTCTTAAAACATTGGAAGAAATATTTGCCCAGATTGTTTGTGTGCTAATAAGTTTTGATTTTTTTGCATACATATTAGTTAATTCTTCAAAGGTGTATTAATTCCTTCAGGCCACTTGGCCTGTTCAACTGTAGTATTACCTTTGTGAAATTAAATGATAATCTCCATAGATTTGTAATTTACTGTGAGGATGCAACTTAATTCACTGGAAAATAAGACAAAATAAATACACTATTCAATGGATTATCTTGTCATTCTGTCAAGTTCAGAAAACCCAGGGGTGGGGGTGGGAAGTAAGTATCATTTTAAATTGAGAAAAGAAGATTGGGCTGCATGTTAGCATTTTTTCTTCACAATTGCACTTTCCCATTCCTACATCATAGATTATTGTAATAGTTTCTTAACCAACCCCTTTGATTACAAAGCTTATCTTCCAAATCTAATATACATGTTGATATCAGATGTCTTTCTAAAGTAGTACTTCAGTCATTTCTCAGAAACAATCAGTGGTTCCTCATTGCCTGACATCCTCTACAATATATGTTGTTTAGCTTTATCCGTTTATTCTCTTGAAATCCAATTGGTCCACTGAACATTACTGAAAATAGTGTGGGGGTGAACCAGACTGAGTATGAATACCAAACTCAACATTCTCTACTTAGGCAGATTTACTTATCTACTCCACGCTTCAGTTCCACATCTGTGGAATGGATGACAATAATAGTTCCATCTCCTAGTCCTTTTGTGAGAATGAAATGAGTTAAAACATATAAATACTTACAGTGGTGCCTAGCATACAGTAAGCATACATTAACTGTCAGGTATTACTAGTACTACTGCTGCTCTGTGGCTTTGTTCCTGCTGTCGCTACCACGTGACATATCTCCCAGTCTCTGCATATCAAATTACCACTCCTTTTCAAGGCCAGGATCAGATGTTTTATCTATCATGAAAATTGTGTGGTTATTAAAACGAAAGATTTCGCTCCAAATTACTAAAGCAAGGTTTATCTCTATAATAATGCACTTCCCCTAGCTTGCCTTATACCTTAGTTGCATGCACAGGTGTTTTTATCTTGCCTACAGGTGACTGAACGCTTTGGGGCAGAAATGACACCCTATACATTGTTGTGCCCTCAATCTTTCAAAATAGCAGTCAGACAGAGTAAATATTGAAAAAAAATCTCTTTAATGACTAAACATTTTAATACTATGTCTTTCCAAGTGTGAATCTCATGTTAATCTGTAACTAAACTCCTTTTCATAGCTTTAAATTTTGGCATGTGGCTAGAAGTTCTTCAATAGATAGTCTTTGTTAGCATAGATTTTTCTTGGACTTAATGAAACACAACTAGGCTCATTTCTTTTGAGAGAACACTTATCTTGGTAAAATTATGCTTTTCTACATAGTACAATATATATTTTGTGTAGTATGGTACTGTGTAGTGATCTTGAACATTCACATTTAGTAAGTAAAGTCTTTAAGAGCAAGGCTGAATATATTTATACTACTTTTCTCCTCATGGGCATAACTATACACACACACACACACACACACACATATATAACTATTTAAAATTCATACTACAGCATATGCCCAATGAGATCTTTTGATATTTATGAAGAATGCATTTCCTCTCTCTTCTCTTTTTTCATTAATTTTNTTTTTCAGGCACCATATAATACTTACATTTTAAGTTTAAGTTTCAAGGGAATATGGAGGAGTATATTTACAAAATTCAGATATTCTTCATCTGAATTTCAGCCAAGAAGCAACTTATCATGCCACTGAAGCAAGATATGTCACTATGGAATTTGATTTATTACATGCTTCAGTTCTTAATGGAATAGAATAAGGCAATCTACCATGATTGTTGCTTCGAGCATAAGGTTAGGGAAGAAGTAATGCAAACAACCTCCAAATGGGGATGATGGAAACTATCCGCTTCTCTCCAGGCTTCCTGCTGACACACACCTTCGATCCTCAGGTCACTCTCAGCCAGATCATCTCAATCATCGGCCTCCTTATGTGACATCTGAACAAGCTGAAAAATTATTTTTTTTTAAATTGGAAAAATAAGTGGTTACACTGCATCCTCTGTGGAAAATTTGGAAGTATACTTTGTAAATATGAGAAATTCATGAGACTCAGTGATTTATATTCTCCTTCAAGAAAATAGGGATTGGGGTAACAGAGAACCTTCTTATAACTCATGCAACTCATTGCAAGGTCAGTAGCCAATAAAGACATCAACACCCATGATTAATCGGGGATGGGATCCACCCCCAACTTTCCTTTTATCCCTGAGACCTAGATAAATGCCATTTTAGGGTATTAAGTGTTCCAGCTTTGTCCTTCTCAGGCACCAAGCAAGACATAGCAGGGGAGAATTAAAGAAAAGGTAATGTTAGGCTGATAAAATCTTATCCCAAAAGTAAAAAGCTACTGATACTGAAGAGATGCTTTTGCAGGATGAGAAATAAAAAAGTAGGATTATGTGGCTGACATAGAGTTTTCCTAATATGCTTGTCACTGTAATTTACAGATTTCTGCCTTTGACTCTGTGTCTTAAAAATACCTAGTTCTTTCTTTTTCCAGTATGAAATGAATTTGGATTTTTATGGGTACAATAGTGACTAGGACTTGCTCCCTGATGATTAAACTGGATTCACAGAGGCAGTCCTCATTAGTGACAGTTTCTAAGGTTACATCTATAAATGGCAATGCTTATTTATTTCCATTTTATAAATCTGCTGAAAACCTTTGATG
>NW_007730373.1:46334-62512 GCF_000696425.1 Galeopterus variegatus
TATGGGTACAATAGTGACTAGGACTTGCTCCCTGATGATTAAACTGGATTCACAGAGGCAGTCCTCATTAGTGACAGTTTCTAAGGTTACATCTATAAATGGCAATGCTTATTTATTTCCATTTTATAAATCTGCTGAAAACCTTTGATGAATATTACAGATGTTTAAATTATCTCATGTTTATTGAAAACTTAGTGTATATAGGATTCTACCACACTCTCTTTCTCTTTCTCTCATTTGTGTTTATAAAAGCAGAACTTCAATTCTCACTCAATGCTTAAATACTCTATATACCAACCTTATTTGGAGGGTGGAGGATAAAGATTAGTAATGTTGCCAGGTGTTTGTTGAAAACTTCTTAGTTTTCAAAATAATTATATATATATATTTATTTATTTATACTTATATTTATATATATATATGTCTTTGATATACAAAGTAAAAAAATGGAATTATTACCTATCATAGGTAACAAAGCCAATTTGTATTAGATGTAAGGATAACTCTAATGCATGTTTCTTTTCCTTGAATTGGGTCCCCAAGTTTATTAAATCCTCAGCAAGCATTTATTAATCTTAAAGTCCTGTAATGTGCAGAGCTCAAGAAAGTGTACTAAAAGTACAGGTCTTTGCCATTGCCCTGGAAAAAAGTTATACGTAGAGGAGAAGGAAAATGCTACTTTAAAGCACAATTCTACCCCTAAGTGAGTGGTATGATTTGTTTCAAGTGTAGGTGGCCTTCATCAGAAAGTAATGTTTCTAGGATAGAGGGAGACTCCAAAACAAAAAGATAGCTAGGCTTCTCCACATAAGAAATGAAGATGAATTTAAAGGGGGAAAGAGCAAAGAGAAGATGATAAGGTAGAGAGGAGGAAGGCGAAGGTGCTCAGAGCAAGTCGGGATGATTACTTAAAACACAGGTGGTGAAAATTCTTGGTGACCAGAGACGCTTAGTTCTCAGTGGTATGGCATTTGCTGCGTGGTTCTGAGATTTAATGTTCACAATACCCCAAACCTTCAGTAAAATTTTCTACACTTACATGCTCTACATATATGTACTCCCCCAAACTTTGAAATCAGGAAAGGAGGCTATGTTCCACAGCTGGTTTTGTGAGTAGTGTGTACAAGCTGTAGGAAGGGAGACAAGATGAGATTGGGAGAAGAACTCTGAATAGACGTGATCATGAAAATGTAAACCATCAAGAATTTGAGGGATTTGAAGGAAAAGGTAATCTCATAGGAGAACAAGCACAGAGTTGAGTGAAATTATTCAGCTCGCTTCCTCTGTGTCCTCTTATCCTTTGAGGTGTATTGGCTTACTGTCTGTACTTTGGTTTTCTTCCCCAAAGTCTCCTTAAGATTGTGAAGGTTCCTTCCAGTTTCTAACTGTATAATTACGACATCAACTATACAGTGAAAACTCATAGAATTCACTGAAGGTGAGGTAAGAAGCCTAACTAATATAAAAATTGTTTACTCAGTGATGGAAGATCATAGCTGCAAAGGAAGCAAGTATTTACTGAGTAACAGGCATTGTGTAGCCCACTGGTGTTTCTGTTCCTTGAAGAGCAAATTGAACATACCTCAAACTCTCAGTTCTAGGAGCATGTGAGTGTCCAAATTCTCATGATTCCTGAGAATTCTCTAGGGCTTATGTTCTTGCAGTTCTCTCTGCTCCATGCTCCCTTATCTTTGAAAATCAAATATTTTATCAGTACACACACACACACACACACATTCTTTCAATATTTTGTGAGTACGGCTTATCTTACCAAACTTGGGGACTTTGTGAGGCCTGTCATTGTGTCAACCGTCTTCCATCTTCTTAGGTCCAGTCGCTCTTCCCATCGCTTCTATCTTTTTTCTTTCTTCTCAACCTCAAAAGTGAAAATGATTTCTCTCTGTATCTTATACACAGTAACTTACAGGAACATTTTTATAATTTGAACATACATTGGGAATATTACCCTCCATACCTTAGTAGAATCAAGTATTTGTTTCATATAGATATGAGTTCTCCCTAAATGGAATTCAGGTGATAACATTTTTTCAAAGTTTTCAAGCATGTTAGGATTTGCTACTACATCTATATTGCAGATACCTGCAGACCATACTTATCTGAGATTATAATAACCAAAATTCTTTGGATGATTTGATAAATTGAACAGGCAGCCTAGAGGGTTAGAATTTAGTTGTCTGACATTTATAAATAGTATTCTCACTTGTTGGCACTCTGGATAATGGTTTAGTATATTCATTGACTCTAGATTTACCTAATTGGTTTATAAGAAGATAATCTAATCAGATACTTAATTTATTTTCAGAACTGGTAAATGAATACATCTGCACTTTTAGATGTTATCTGTCTATGAGAAATTCTTTTTTTGAAATCCTTAAATCCAAACACAGCCAAGGAACGAAGATAGCATTTTTCTCCCCCCGACACTTTTCCATTTCATCTGCTGTTTCACTGTGGTGCCAAATTGCTCTTCAAAGAATCTTAAGCCTATTTCAAAATTCTCACTAATTTCAAGTGATAACTAAAATCATTGGTTATAGATCTAGTGTCAAATAAGTCTTTATCTCTTCCTGTGAGCAGCTATCTTCTTGACTGATGTAAGTGAAAAAAGAACTACATTTCTTTTTTCCAGTTGAAAATGGACAATTTAGCCACCACATGTCTGCCAATGTACCGCTGTATGAGATGTAATTATATGTGAAATAATAACCTTGCTGCCAAATAGTTTTCAGTGCTTTGCTTTATGTGAGAAACAATACATTTTTAGTTCCAAAAGGCAATAAGATAATGACATTCAAGTCAATCTCTTGCTGCTTTTACTTTCTTACTACATTTTTAAAGTCTCTTGCTCATCCCTCTCTAGTTTTCAATATGTTAAGATGACAATCTCTTATTATAATTTAGATAGCATAGCCTTTGGTTAATTTTCAGCCTAATTTTTTCTCTGAATATGTATGTATTAAAAAGTCTATTCACAGTTTTTGATAACAGGTTTTAGAAAACACTTCTCTCATATAAATAATCAGCTATTGTGTAGTGTTAGGAATTTATCATATACTATTTTCACTAATCTATTTTAGTGAATTAAAAGTCTGTTCAAATAAAAAAGGAGTCAGGTAAAGGAAAAGTCAATAATAATAGCCAATGTTTATTTAACACTAACCATGAATCAGTCATTATGCTAAGAGCTCTGTATGCATTTTCTCATTTGTTCCTTTCAAAACACTTATAAAGTAGGTACTATTCTTATTTCCATTTGAAATTGGGTTTTTTAAAAATAATATGTGATTTTTCCTTCTTGCTTCCCAAGAAGCTACCCAACCTTTGCAGTTGTGGCTAAGTGACACTGTGTTACAGGGCTTAAAGCAAAGTTATCAGACACACAGAAGTCCCTCCTCTCTTGTCTCTTAATTGCAATATCCTAGGTTCACTGAGATACAGGGATTGCAGGGACAAGTGGGCTAATATTTTGAGAGTGAGCAGTGAGCCCAATGGAGAAAGAAGGGCAGGGAAGCAGCATCAAGCCATTATTTCATGTATTATTTCTAACTTTCAAAGAAATTGAGGGACTTGAGAAATGAACATACAAGCAGAGACCAGTTGTATTAGTTACCTGTTGTTGTATTATGATAGCCCTATAGTTTATTAGCATAAAACAACTATAAACATTTATCTCACATAATATCTGTTGGTCAAGAATTCAGGAGCATCTTAGCTGGATGATTGTGGTTCAGGGTCTCTCATGAAGTCGCAGCCAAGATGTTGTGCAGAGTTGCAGTCATCTGACGACTTGAAGGGAACTATGGGATCTGTTTCTAAGACAGCTCATGGACATGGTTAATAAATAGTTACTGGCTGTTGGCCAGAGGCTTTAGTTCCTTAACAAATGTACCTCTCTGTAGAGGCTGCTTAAGGATGTTCATGACACGGTGGCTGGCTTTCTGCAGAGGGAGTGATCCAAGGTGAATGTAGAAATATCTTCTGTGACTTGCCTTAGCAGTCAATGTAGCGTCTGCCATATTCTGTTGGTCACATACACCATCTGTGATACAGTGTGGGAGGAGAGTACACAAAAGTATGAGTGCCAGAAGATAAGAATCATTGGGAAGCATCTTGTAGTCTGGTTACCACACCAGTACACACTGAAGGCTGAAAAACTCTTTCTATTAATATCTGCTAAGCCTCCTAGGACCCTTACATGACTATTAAGAGGAGAGAAGATATCCCCAAAATAAATGGGATGAAATTATCTACTCACTTGGTACCTTGCTGGGGTGTTCACAGTCAGTCAGTCAACAAATATTGATTGAGCATCTACTTTGTGCTATGCATTATTCTAGATCTATTGGCAAATGAGACTGTAAAACCCCTGCCCTAAAAGAGCTTATATTCTAGTATAAAGAGATAAGCAATTATTGCACACAAAAAGATATTTTCAGAGAGAAATATATCCCATCTGAGAATAAAATATGTTACTATGTTATAAATCTATGGAGGATTCTTTAGCTGGGGGTTCACAGAAGACTACTGTGAGAAAGGTACATTGAAGCTAAAATCTGAATGGGGAAAAGAAAATAGCCATATAAAGATCTGAGTGAGGGGAATAGAATAGACATAAAGAAGAATAAGGTCACGAGTATTGAGAAGGCAACAAGCTAGAGGTTTGAAGGGGCAGAACAAAAAGCCACTGTGGGCTTAGAAAGCTTAGAACTAGAAGGTCAGTTAGAAGCCAGATCATGTAGGATCTTAGGTCATGGTGAGGGATCTGATTTTATTCTAAAAATAGCATTTATTAGATGGTGTTATATAGGTGAGAGACATTATCTAATTATACTTTAGAAAATTAATATTGGCATCTCTGTGTAAAATTGGAGAATGGAAAGTGGACGAATTTTACAAGCCTATTTCAATCATTCAGGGGATAAATTGTGGTGACTTGAATTAAAGTTGAGGCTGTGGAGTTGGTAAAAAATAGTCAGATTCAGAATATATTTCGGAAGAAGATCCCAAAGGACTTGCCAGTGAATTAGGAGTAGAGTTTTAAGAAAAGAGAGGAATCAAGAATGTGTACAAAGGCCTGAGCTATTGGACAACATATATGCAGTAAAGAATGGTATGGGAAAAAGCTGTATAGAGGTAGGGGGAGACAATTCTATATAGGTTACTAAAATGAAATAATTCAGTTTAGGTTCCATTAAGATGCTTACTAGATGTCAAAGTGGATATGTCAGGTAGGCAATAGGATATTTCAGAAGTCAGGATTAGAGAAAGTGGGTTTAAGAATTATCAGCATAGAGATAGAGTCATCAGTATACAGATGGCATATAAAACCATGAAATCGTATTAGGTCATCTAGAGAGGGAATGTAGATAAAGAAATGAGCACATAAGGATATTAAGGAGATGAAGAGAAACCAGCACAGGAGACTGAGAAGGAGCAGGCAATAAGTTAGAAAAACTATAAAAGTATGTTATCTTGAAAGCCAGGTGATAAATTACTTTGAGGAGGAGGTAGTGATCCAGCATAGTAAGTGCTACTGATTGATTATATAAAGTTACTAGTCAGGGCTCTCCAGAGAAGTGAAACCAAAAGAATATATAGTTATATACAAAGAGATTTATTATAAGAAATTGGCTCATGAGATTATGGAGGCTAAGAAGTTTCATGATCTGTCATCTGCAAATTGGAGACCCAGGAAAACTGGTGGCGTAGTTCTAGTCCAAGAGAAGGAAAAAATCAATGGCTCAGCTCAAACAGTCAGGTAGAAAGAGAGAATTCTGTGTTTCTCTGCCTTTTTGTTATATTGAGGCCCTCAATAGATCACCCGATGCCAACTCACATTGAGGAGGGTCAAACGCTTTATTCAGTCCACAAATTAAAATGCTAATACAGTCAGGTAGAAAGAGAGAATTCTGTGTTTCTCTGCCTTTTTGTTATATTGAGGCCCTCAATAGATCACCCGATGCCAACTCACATTGAGGAGGGTCAAACGCTTTATTCAGTCCACAAATTAAAATGCTAATCTCTTCCAGAAACTTCCTCACAGGCACACTTAGAAATAATATTTAACCAGATATCCGGGCAGCCCATTGCTCAGTCAAGTTGACACATAAAATTAACCATCACAGGTCAGAACTGAGAATTAACAATTTGGTCACATGGAGGTTATATGTGAACTAAAAACAGTTTAGATTATGAGAAACTAGTGAAAAAAAAAAAAGAATGATCTGCCATTGTAGCAAGACTACTGGTTAGATTACAGAGAAGACAATAATCAAAATGTCTTGAAGAGGAGTGTCTTAAATGCTGCTAGGATGATGTCACGTAAAGACAGAGTATTGACCATGAAGGTATATAAGTTGATGTCTTTGATAGGGACAGTTTTAATAACATAGTGGGAATGAAAGCCCAAGCAGAGAGAACTGAGAAAGCATAAGAAATGAAGAAGGAATAAAATATTCTCTTTTTTTAGGAAATGGAGCCTTGATTAACGAAAACTAATTAGTCTTAATTTCATTAAAACATTGGACATAGTGCATCACTGAAAGATTTTCCACTGTCTTCCTCTTCCCCAAAATAAGCTTCACTAAACATTTGTTATATTTTATTAAATCTTGACATATTTCATACAGAATAAAAAGATAGTATATTTATTTATGAACATCTGGGTACCACCACCCAATATAAGAAATAAAATGTTACAATTATAGTCAATGCTTTGGCTTATTCTTTCCTGATTGCATTTCCCACCCTTCCAAGAGGCATCCATCATCTTTTTCATCATTTTTATACATGTTTTTACATTTTATCTCATATATTATATATCTGTTATATATAAGTGGCATTACTTTGTATGCTTTAAAACAATATTAGAAGTATTATATATATCCTTATGCAATTTTTTTTTGCTCAATATTATGTATGTGAGCTTCCTTAATGATGAAAAATTTAGTTCTAGGTCCCTGCTGCTTGGTATTTCAATACATTAAATTTTTGCCATGTATATATCCATTTTCACAGTGGTTAAAGTTTGGATTGCTTCCAGTTTTTTACTGTTACAAACACTGCTAAAAAAGCTTTCTTGTATAAGTCCCTTGTGCCCATAGATAAGTGTGTCACCCATCAGTTCAGAAAATGTTTCTTTGCAAGAACTAACCAAGAGTCAGCATTATCATCATCTACACCTTCAAAGCCCTATTTTAAAATTTTCTATATAAGCACTGTTGATACCAATTGTAAGTAATGTCTTTCATTAAATTTTCATTATAACTATTTAAAATTTTTTCAACTATAATACAGATTTTTTCTTTTAGTTTTGTCCTCAGGTGAAATAAAAAATAGTACAATGTGCAAACTACTGAACTTTAATACTTATTGTTATAAAAATTCTTTTTGGTTTAATCTAGAGTTTCATAGAAATAACAATAATAAAATGAATAATGATTTTGATAATTTTTATATTGATGCTGCAGTTTTGGGAACATGGGTATACCTCAGGATGGGTGATCCTAGTGTGTGTGGCGGGCGGGGGTAGTAGGACATGGGAATAGGACATGGGAAATTCTGCAACTAATTTACCTAAATATGCTTCATCTAGAGTTTTCCAAATTATTTGATCAAAATATATATTTTTAAAGATTGATCAAGATCTTATGGGACATAAGGTTTCTGTGGGATGGTGGTGGTTTTAGGAAAGCAGGCGGGAAGTATTTTCCCAAACATTTAAATTTATATTTTGATAGCTAAAAATTTACTTCATATTTTTGATTTGTAAAAGATCTTCAAAAGAGTTTTCTTTCTTCTTGTTGATTTAAAGAATTGTTTGACTGAGACTGATTGCTAGTTTTGAATATCTGAATGGTAATGCTACTTATAATGGATTAAAAACATAAAAGAAATGAGTGTTTTTAATTTTCTTGTGCAGTATATTCTAACTGGTAAAATGTTGGATGGTGTTTCTGTCTTCCTTATTTTCCATTTCTAATATAGAATCAATTAAGAGTAAGCAGTTGGAAATAATTCTTAACATAATTCTGTGATCCCATTTATAATATAGTTAATGTAATTCCTCCAAGTAAATGGATATCAATTTCAATAAGTTTCCTAAATGGAGGGTGCTGTGTGAGGACTTTCATCTTGCCCTTTTAAAATTGACAATTAAGTACATAAGAAGTAAGTGGTGATTTCATTAGAAATCTACAAATACCTTGCTAAGTCATCTGCTTTCTCTATTGTCATTATTTCTTTTGTATAAAAATATGAGGGATAAATATTGTTCATTTCACTTTAGGTAATTGCAGCAATTAATTAAATGTTTGGTAATATCTGATATATCCATATAATTATATATATTAATTTAATACATAATATATGTAACTGCGTGCATGTATATATACATAAACAATGTCTTTTATATCCTTGTAATATTTTTCACTTTTCTTAATTTAATAGAATGTTTGGCAACACTAAGCCATGAGAGTAATGTAGTTACATAGTGCTGTGGATTGAATTGTGTCCCCCAAAGTCCATGTATCAGAAACTTAACCCTCATTGTGACAGTGTTAAGAGGGTAGGAAATTCTATATGGTAATTGACAAGTGGGGCCTTGAAGAGGTGATTAGATTGTGAAGACCAAATAAATGAAATGAATTAATCCATTGGTCGTTTAATGGCCGTCACGGGTGTGGTTTTGAGGGCTTTAAAAGGAGGAGTGAGGTGTTAGCTCTCTCTGCTTCTGTCATCCACCACATGACGCCTTGCTTTGCTGTGAAGAGTCAATACCCACCAACAAGGCTGTTACCAGATGTGTTCCCTGGACTTTGGACTTCCCAGCATTTGAAACTCTAAGCAATAAATATTGTTTCTTTAAATTACCCAGTTTCAGGTATTTTGTTATAAGCAACAGAAATGGACTAGCACACATAGTAAGCATAGACTAGAGACTGACTGAATAAAAATGACAGTATTCATTTATTCAACCAATACTAATAGACTATCTACTTTGTAAGCTCTTAGAGCTTAAATTCTAGATGGAGGAGAGAGCAATAAAGAAAATACATGAGTAAATGGTATAATATGTTGGAAGGGTAAGAATGCTTTAAAAAATCATAAAGCAATAAAAGGAGGACAGGAAATTTGGGGTGGAAGGGGATCTTACCTTACATGTGTTCATTAGTGAAACTTCAGCAGAACTACATTGTGAAAGAAAATTTTTTTTAACATAATGTTGACTGGCATATGATATATATATGTGTCTATGTGTACATTACATGTCACACATATATTATAGTATATTTTACGTATGAAGCAACAGTCTTCATGAGAGACTTAATTACATCCTTTTAGGTCACTTGGAAAGCCTATATCATATCATTTATTTTATATCCATTGGTGTTTTATCTCTTGTTTATTTCTATAGTAACACTATGTTCTGTAGTGTGTGAATACCACATCCCTTTATCCTTTTTATTTTTCTGAACCTATGCACGAGTTTTAATACCTCATATATTTTTATTATTGCTTAATCTCATTATCCTTATTACAAGATATAAAGGCTTTGACATTATTTTAATACAAAAATCATTTTAAATATTTCTTTTCACATATTTGTAAGTTGCATTGTGAAATCAGAGCAAAAAAAAATTAACGTTGTGATGCATTAAAGTAACACTAGAACATTATTGCTTGCCACAGCTCCATATGAAACAATTTAAACTTACATTAATGTGAAACCATTCTACTCAAGGATGTTTCTATTACTTAGTATAAATTATAATTTCTGCAAAAATATGCCGCATAATAATTTTCAAGAAACAAATGCTATCATATGATAGTCTTTTTACAATAAAAATTTAATGTGATTAAATTTAAACAAAAGCCTGTAAAATATGTAGAAAACAAATTTAAATAAAAATTGAATGTACAGGACATAAAGAAGTATTTTTAGTATCTTTCATTAATCTTTTGTTTTAGGTAAACTTGTGTTATTTCTCTTGCTTTTCAACAGTTAACAACCTCCAACCTTGTTTAGCATTAGATCTCAAAGGAAACATAAAGCCTATTCATTCATTCATTTGTGTGTTTATTTAATGAACATTTATTGAATATACCGTAATCCATGGTTTCTGCTACTTGCTGAGAGCAGAAAGTAAAAAAGTGCTTATAATCTACTAGTGGAGACAGACAAATGACTAAATTTTCATCACACTGTGGAAAGCTCTAAAACAGAGGGATACCCAAGCTGTCATGCTAGCCCCAGAGAAGGGATACCTGTTGAAGCTACACGAGAAGGATTAAGAGTAGTCAATGTCAGTAAGGACAATGTGAGAAGGGCTTTCCAGGCACAGGGAAGAAGAGCATAGACCATGAAAGAGAAGCACGCAAGTCCAGGAGCTAGATGAGAATTACCTTATAGATTATTCTAAATTGTGCCGATAGTATTCTGTAGAAAGAAGAGTGATGAAAAATATTACAAGTGAGTGCCATGGCTAGATTAGATATTCAAAATATCACTATGACAACAACCTGGAGAATAGTTTAAAAAATAGATAAAAATATGGTGGCTATTTATTAGGTTATTTTAATTGTCCAGGAGAGAAATATTTTTTTTAAAAAGTTGAATTAAAGCAGTAGTGGCATGCAAATGGAAAGTAGAGTGTGGGCAAGCTGAAGAGATGTAAGTGGTAAAAACTGATGTGGTAATATGTTGGAAAGAACGAGCTATATAACGGTGTCTAAAATTGTTGTGTGACTAAGTAGGTAGGGGTAATTCTAACGGGGTAGTACAGGAAGAGAAGCAGATTTGTAGAGAAAAGACATGAGCGCAGTTTCAGACATGAAGTTTTAAAAGTTTCCATGCGATATTCAGGCAAAGGAGTTTAAGTTGATGCAAATGGAAAGTAGAGTGTGGGCAAGCTGAAGAGATGTAAGTGGTAAAAACTGATGTGGTAATATGTTGGAAAGAACGAGCTATATAATGGTGTCTAAAATTGTTGTATGACTAAGTAGGTACGGGTAATTCTAACGGGGTAGTACAGGAAGAGAAGCAGATTTGTAGAGAAAAGACATGAGTGCAGTTTCAGACATGAAGTTTTAAAAGTTTCCATGCGATATTCAGGCAAAGGAGTTTAAGTTCTAGAAACTGATATTCTGGCAGATGGTACATTAAATATTCAGAGAACACTCTGTTGGGACAGAATACCCCAAATATTAAAAATATATTTAAAAAATGTAATGGAAGTGTTAGCAAATTAAAAAAAATAATTGGTATAGAAATTCTGGGAAAACACATATCCAGAGAGATAATTGAGCATTGGTGCCTGTTTCTACCTTCAAGGAGCATCTTAGGGGCTGGGTTAATTGGTCAGCCTGTTTTGGGATCAGGAGATCAAACATGACTGGAGGAGGGACGGAGGATAACATGGAGATTTCCCAAGGGCTGGCATTCCCAAAGGGTGACACCCTCAGTGGACAACTAGAAAAATCTGCCCATGATAGGAGATGGTAGTACTACCAGTCTATCTTGACCTTGGCTCTTGGCAAAGAAAGAAAAGAAAGTGTCTCCCGAGACTTTCTAGCTGTAGGCTCACACAGGAGGATGGGAACTGAAAGTCATGATTTATGTGTCCAAAAAAATCCAAGTCAAAATTTAGTTTAGTGTAGCCTCTGGTTGATAATGTCCACAGAAATTTGGTAGAGGAGAATCGATAGTTTCTCTGGAGGGAAAAATTTTAAACACAGGCCTCAAATTTACCATTATCTCACAGATACTCTCAAGAAATGAGAACTCACAATTTAAAATTACTAAACACATGATGTAACAAGTTTCTATTAATGAAAGTTATCAAAGCAAAATATTGAATTTCACTGGCAAGAATTGTGGATGTTGAGATGATCAGACACAAAATACAAAATAGTTATGTTTTAAAAGTTTAAATAAAAGTATCAGACCTGCCCTGCATCCTATCTGACAGTGGCTTGGCCCACCTCTTACAGTGCCCTCACTGTAGTAACCTGCTTTCAACTGCTGTGACTTGAATGTGTCTCACCTTAGCTGAACTAATGCATCTCTTACTTTCTTCCACAGTCATCTCCAAATGTGGGATGTCTTCACATACGCACTTGGCATGTTTTCACATTTGTGGAAGTGTGAGGGCAGGCTTTGACCAATAAGGCATGGGGCCTAGTAAATACATGTTCCTCTCTTTCATCTCTTGTCTGGGGGTGGGGTGGATGGGGCAATCCTGAAGAACTTTCCACATGGCCATTCAGAAGGTCTGAATAAGATCAAACAGTTGCCCACAACAGTGACCATATTGACAGCATAGCTTTTTATTGGCTTCCTCTTTCAAACTTCCGATCTCCTAATGTATGCTACCTGCATACAAGTCTGTGTCTCAGGCTCTACTTTTCTGAGAAGAAATCCAAGACTCTGCTTTCTGCGCTGGAAGAGGAACCTGGCAAAGACAGTTAGGACTGCAACTGCCATGAAAAACACACACTCAGGATGAAATTCTGGAACTTCCATTGTTGAGAAAAGGGAAAGTGGGGACAACCCCTAGCATGCAGTAACATTATAAGTACTAAGACCCTCCCTGGCAGAGAAAGATGAAATGGCAAGGGGTGGTGTTGGGAAAATAAAGGAAAATGGTCAGGGCCCCTTAGATGTTCAGAATCTTGCCAAGCATTTGCTGTGAATAGGTTGTGTGTGGGCAGAGTTAGTGCACCTCTGTGGCACTGCCACTTTGGCTGGTGTTTTACTGCCTTGGGTGGCCGCCACGCATGCAGCCCTGCTTCCAAGGACATGTTTGCCTGTTACCTAGCTCATAGACCTGCATGTGAGGGGTCTGATGACCCAGCCTGGCATGTGAAGGGTTTGTGACCCAGTCTGTGAATGGGCTTGAGGGGTCTGTGAGCTCCAGACCTAGCCCTAACTTGACAATTGGCCCAGTCAGGGCAGGATTATGGGCAGGTAAAAGAGACCAACAACTGGCATGGTTGTGTAGCTTTACAATTGGTGTCACAAACAGGATAAGTAGCTCTGCAATCAGCTATGTCAACAAGATTCTGACATTAGCTGAGCATGACAATTGGCGTAGCTGGCAGGATTCTGAGCAGGTACAGGAGCCAAAAGCCCTTGGAAGAAGGAGAAAATGTAGCTACTTTTGAATATGCTCTGCCTTATGGCCACCTTCCTGTTCACTGGGACCTGGTTGCTGTACACTGTACTGCAAGGCAGCATAGACCAGGTTCTACAATGCAAAACCCCTTGGGAAGGGGAGTAAATATGGCTGTCCTTGATCATGTGGTGCCTGGTGGACACTTTTCTGCTGACAGGAGCCTGGCTGCTGCTCACTATGCTGCAAACTGATCGAGATTTGTGGCAGAAAGCAGAGTTGTTGGAAGCACAGATGAATGTCCTGGAGGATGACGTGCAGCAACTGGCCACTCCTGCTTCTCACACCAGGGAAAACGACAAACCTAATGGTGAGTTGGAAGAAACCGTGCATCTCTAGGCCTGACCTGTTGTGCACAAGAAATTGAGACATGAGCAGTCTATGGGACCAGATGGACAACCAGTGGGTGATCCACAGGTGACCCAGTTCACCACCTATGTCCCATTTACCCAGGTTGAACTGGTTGACTTGGAGAGATGGTTCAGGCAGAAACATGGGGAGACCCTGGCTGCTTGGCTATTGTGGCTATGGGACCTAGGGGTGGATAGTGTGGTATGCTCTGGTGAGGAGGTGGAGAAGTTGGCCTCCATTACCATACACCCATCCCTGAGGCAGCAGCTGCAGAACAGCTGCAGATATGCAGAAGGGTGAGGTAATAACTCCTTGATGGACTGGGAAAATGCAGCTGTTTGAACTGTGGGTGAATGCTGCTGAACTGCCTGAGACTGAGTGAGTAGCCAGTGTAAGCTGAGCTGATTGAAGTAATTTAAAAGCCAGAATTTATAAGGGAAGCAGCGCATAAAGATTTAGAAAATTTTCAGCCTGGCCATGAGGTAGAGAAGTGGAGAGCAGGAGAAAAATGCAAGGGTGAAGCAGATAAACTGTTTGCAAAAGACATTACTTTGGTGGTGAGGCAGCCAGATGCTAAGAGCCAAGACAATTGGAAAAAAGCCCTAAAGGCATTTGAGAAGACTGGAAGGGTGCCCCACTCATCACAGACCCTGAGGCTTAGAAGGACTGAGATGTCCCAGATGACAGACCTGGGGGGCAGCTGCCCTCGGGAACCTGCTCCCTGCATCCCAGCCTCTCTGGCTGGAGTGGCCCCAAGTGTGGTTTGTGAAGCAGTCCTGGAGAGTAGAGGCCTGAAACTTCGGTGGTGTCCACGTTGTGTTAAGTCTGCAGGTTGGCAGGATGTGAGAGCAGTGAGGCATGGCAGCCTCCACTCAGATTCCAGAGGATGTATGGAAAAGCCTGGGGACCCAGGCAGAGACCAGCCTCAGGGGTGGAGCCACCACAGAGGCCATCTACTAGAGCAACGTGGAGCAGAAAAGTGGGGTTGGAGCCCCCACAGAGAGTCCCCACCAGGGAAATGTCTACTAGAGCCAAGGCAGCAGGGCTGCTACAAGGACCCCAGAACTGTAAGGCTACTGGCAATGTGCAACGCCAGCCTGGAAAAGCCACAGGCACCAGTGCAGCCCACTGGGCTGCACCTGGGAGAGCTGTGGGAGTGAGGCCGCCTGATGCTTTGGGGGTCCTGATGCCCAGTTGTGCCCAGGATGCAGGACTTGAAATCAAAGAAGACTATTTTGGAACTTTAAGATTTAATGTCTGTCCTGCTGGGTTTTGGAATTGTTTGGGGCCTGTTTCTCCTTTCTTCTGGCCTATTTTTCCCTTTTGGAATGGGAATGTATAACCAATGTCTGTTCCACCAGTGTGTCTTGGAGGTAGATAAATTTGGTTTTGTTTTTACAGGTTCACAGCTGGAAGGACTTTTGCTTTTGGTCTCAGATGAGCCTTTGGACTTCGGACTTTTGAGTTGGTGCTGCAACATGCTAAATACTTTGGGGACTGGGATAGAGTGTGTAATGTGTGAATGCAAGGGTAATTTATCCTCACTAGGGAATGTCATGGAAGATTCTGAACATGTAGATTATACAGTGAGGGACCCTGAAGGGGTGGATTGTTGGAAAAATATAGGAAAATGGTCAGAGTCCCTCAGATGTTCAGAATCTTGCCAAGCATTTGCTGTGAATAGGTTGTATGTGGGTGCGGTTAGTGCACCTGCATGGTGCCGCCTCTTTTGCTGGTGTTTTACTGCCTCTGTCAGCCATTGCGAATGCAGCCATGCTTTCCAACCTATGGCTTCCAAGGACCTGTTTTCCTGTTACCTAGCCCATAGACCTGCTTGTGAGGGGTCTGGTGACCCAGCCTGGCATGTGAAGCATTTGTGACCTAGTCTGTTAATGGGCTTGAGGGGTCTGTGAGCTCCAGACCTAGCCCTAACTTGACAATTGGCCCAGTCAGGGCAGGATTATGGGCAGGTAAAAGAGACCAACAACTGACATGGTTGTGTAGCTTTACAATTGGTGTCACGAACAGGATAATTGGTGTCACCAACAGCTCTGCAATTGGCTATGTCAACAGGATTCCAATATTAGCCCAAGTGCAACAGGCTGCTTACACAGTCGCAATGGCACTTGAAAGGTATGAAGGCAATGGTAACTATAAGTATTGTGGAGTTTGCTGGACTTTGTTCTCTGCTTTACGACCCTTAAAAAACAGAAAAAGAAGATGACGGGCTCAGGCTAACAGGAGAATATAACTATACCCATATCTTTCACCATATACCAATACCAACTCAAAATGGATTAGAGAATTAAATATACACCCTGAAACAATAAAACTACTTAAAGAAAACATAGGGGAAACACTCCAGGAAGTAGGAGTGGGTACAGAATTCATGAATAGGACACAAAAAGCACAGGCTACTAAAGGTAAAATAAACAAATGGGATTATATCAAACTGAAAAGCTTCTGCACAGCAAAAGAAACAATCAACAGAGTAAAAAAACAACCAACAGTGTGGGAGAAAATATTTGCTCAATATACATCTGACAAAGGATTAATATCCAGAATATATAAGGAACTCAAACAGCTTTACAACAAAAAAACAAATAACACAGCTAAAAAATGGGAAAAGGAGTT